>NC_048220.1:124067505-124179255 GCF_002007445.2 Ailuropoda melanoleuca | reverse complement strand
GAGGAGCCTGATGTGGGGCTCGATCCCATAACGCCGGGATCATGCCCTGAGCCGAAGGCAGACGCTTAACCGCTGTGCCACCCAGGCGCCCCTACTATTAACANAGGTCCCCTACTATTACTGTGTTCTTATCTATATGTCTCTTTATTTTGGTTAAGAGTTGGCTTGTGTATCTTGCTGCTCCCCTGTTGGGGGCATATATATTAATAATTGTCATATCCACTTGTTGAATACTTCCTTTAAGAATAATATAGTGCCCTTCTGTATCTCTCTCTATGGCCTCTAGTTTAAAATCCAGTCTATCTGATATGAGAATTGCTACTCCAGCTTTCTTTTGAGGTCCATTTGCGTGGAAGATGGTACTCCATCCCCTTACTCTAAGTCTGAATGCATCTTTGGGTTCAAAATGAGTCTCTTGTAGACAGCAAATGGATGGGTCATGTCTTTTTATCCAATCTGCAACCCTGTGGCATTTTATGGGAGCATTTAGGCCATTTACATTGATACTGACTATTGACAGATATGATTTTAATGATGCCATTTCTCTTTAAAGTCTTTGTATCGGTTGTGACTTGCTGCTCTGTATCACTCTTGGGGCCTTTTTACCTTTATAGAGCCCCCCTTAATATCTCCTGTAGGGCTGGTTTCGTGGTTACGAAATTGGTTAATGATTGGCGATTTTGGAACGTCTTTATTTCTCCATCAATTCTGAATGACAGCTTTGCTGGATAAAGGATCCTTGGCTGCATGTTTTTCTCTGAAAGAGCTTTAAAAATGCCCCCCCAAGCCTTTCTCTCATTCCAGGTCTCTGTAGACAGGTCTGACGTAATCCTGATACCTTTGCCTTGGTACGTGAGAAATTTCTTTGCCCTGGCCGCTTTCAATACNCCCCCCCAATCCTTTCTCTCATTCCAGGTCTGTGTAGACAGGTCTGACGTAATCCTGATACCTTTGCCTTGGTACGTGAGAAATTTCTTTGCCCTAGCCACTTTCAATACTGTATCCTTGGATCTAATATTTGTGAATTGTACTATGACGTGATGTGGTGTAGGTTTGTCGTGGTTGAGCTTGGGAAGGGTACTCTCTGTCTCTTGGACACGAATGCTTGTTTCCTTTGCTAGATTAGGGAAGTTTTCAGCTACAATTTTTTCAAATATCTCTTCTAGACCTCTGTTTTTCTCCACCCCCTTGGGGATGCCGATGATTCTGACATTGGAGCGTTTCACTGAGTCAGTAATCCGAGAAACCTACATTCTTGAGAATGGATTTTTTTGAGCCCAGATTCTAGTTTATCTTTCTCTTCTACTAACCCATCCTCCAATTTGCTGATATGTTCTTCTGCCTCAGTGACCCTGGCCGTCAGAGCCTCTAGTTTTGACTGCATTTGGCTCATAGAATTTTTGATTTCTGCCAGATTCTCTCTCATTTCCGCCCTTAGAGATTCTATATTCTCATTAACATTTTTGTTAATACTGTTTTAAAGTCTACACATCATCTTGACCATTGTCACTCTGAATTTCATTTGTGATAATTTGGTATATCCATATCCATTAGTTCTGTGGAAGAGGCCACAGACTCATTGTCTTTTCTTTGCTGGGGGGAATTTCTCCTTCTCATCATTCTGATGAGGAGAGGCTGTGGGGTTGTCCAGAACCCAAATTATTTACCGGAACTCAGGCAGTGTGCACTTGTTTTATAGGGAGCTTAGGGATGTGGGCTTCTTGATTTTTCAGCTTGCCTTCTGGGGGAGGGGCCTGCCACGCCGATACTCAGGCAACCCTGTTTGGGTAGAGTCTCTGTGTCCCCTGCCAAGGGGGATTGGAATGGGCACACTGTGAGCCGGTATTTCCAGGCTTTTGTTCTCTGGTGGCTTTCCCTGGCGGTTTGCTGTGCCTCTTCTGAGAGTCAGAGCAGCAGTGGCCAAATCTCAGCCTCTGTCTCAAAACAGAGGGATCACGGACCGTTCTCCTCTGATGTTCTGGCCACGTTAACTCTGTTTCTGTAGGTGCTGCTCAACCCTGCAGTGTCCCGGGATGTGCGCCCCACACCCGGCGTCCCAGCCCTCACTTCCAGGGCCGACGCGTCTCTGTCCTTTGTGTTTCTAAGGCCTCCAGCTGCCAACCGCCCCGTGCACTCCTGGAGCTCCCGGTCTCAGTCTGGATCCAGTGAGCACACCGTAGTTCCGTGAAAAGTCTGGTGGCGCACACTCCCTGCTCACAGTCTCAGTCTGCTGTCTCATGGGTGCTGTCTGTGAGTCTGCCCGGTCCCCGTGCAGGTGGCTACCGCTTCCCAGCACCTGAACACAGGGGCTCCCTCCCCCTTCCGTTTATCTTCCAATATCTGTGCGTTTTTTTATGGCTCCCCACTTCATTCCTCAATACTCAGCACTGGAGATGTTCATTTGTAGAGATCCAGATGTATCTTCCTGCATCTCAGGCTGATTCCGTGGATGTTCAGGATGGTCTGGTACCTATCCAACTCAACTCAGGGGAACGGCTGAAAAAGGGGTCCCCTATGCCTCTGCCATCTTAACTCCCTTCGGATATAGCAGTTCTTAATAGTCACCTGATAACATTATTGATAAGTCACATATTCAGGGAGTGAAAACTGAAGAGTTCTTAAATGACCACAGAATAGAACCAATAAAACCAAATAAACACAGAATATTTTCTTCTGAGTTCCATCCATGCTTATCAACCATTAAATTTCCTTTTTGTTTAGTTTGGTTGGCTTGAATAGCATTCAGAAAGAAAACTCCCTTGGGCTTCTTAGGTGTGATTTATAACAAACATTAAGTTTAAAATTAGTTTTTTGTTGGAATTTCCCTGAGAGTTAAGTCCCCTTAGGAAACTACCCTCACTTGAACCTGCATGGTCTGTAGCAGATGAATTATGGCTCAAAGAAAGACATTCATTAAGAGAAATTTGAGAAGGATTGGGGAAATCAAGGAGGCGGCAAAAACAATATTCTGATTTAATCTGTTCAGCCAATGTCTGAAAGAATTGAGTTCCCTCATCCACACCAGAAAATGCATTTATTTGGGAAAAAAACACAAATAAAAAGGAAGAGCATCATCCTTCAACAGCCACATGTATTCCTCATTTCCCTCAGGAGAAAGTGAGTAGGCTTCCCTAGAGAACTTAATTCAGTGGCTCTCACTCTTTTCAGTGCTAGATTTTAGAAGCTAGTTCAAGATAAAATAAGGTATGGATAAAACTGAAGAATGAGACAAATTCAATCCTCAAGAGGGATTGCCCCTCAATCAAAGTTTATCTCTAGTTGTATTATTTATACCCAAGAAGCTAATTTTCACAGCAGCAGAATGATTTTAGGCTTTGTTTTGTCTTGAGAAATAGGTGAACAGGGCTTTAAATGCTTTCATATACAATTAATTTTAAAAACATTTAACCATAAGTACTCTTTTTTAAAAAAGTTTACAATAAATGGATTTTAATGAAAATTTAAAATATCATCACAGAATAATGAGTGGAATAAGATTCACATTGTATGGAGAGGTTCTATTACTGATCCAGTCAATATAGGCTCTTAGGTTTTCATTTGCCGAATTTTATCTGTGCAGTTGTTGCATGTGAGTCTGTGAGGGCAGTGTCTAGGTATCCCTAGACTTCTTGGGATTAGTAACAGCTCACGGATAGGTACAAAGAATTTGAGACTGACTAGTTTAGGGCTAGAGTTCCTGTATCATGGAAAAGAATATCCAGTTGCTACTTAACTGCAGTCATGTTTTCATTAGTTAAAATAACTATTCTTTTCTGAAGAAATGCATCTTCCAAACACTTTTTCTTTATACATACTTCAGGATAGGAAAGAGGCCTGTAAAGCTTTAAAGAATTGCCACTCCTCTGATCACACTGACATCTCTACTTCAAAGTTCTGTTTGAGATATATTTAGTTTTTGAAACTCACTGCACCAGTATCTTACCTCACTTATAACTTTTCCTTGAAATGAAAATTCGGCTAAAGAGAATAAATCTTGGACCATATGAATGTGGGATTTGAAACAATGCTTAAGAGAAAAAATAATTTTTTGAGTCTCTTGTTTAAAAGCACGAGAGAGAGAGACCTCATTCTAGTTTGCATCATCAGAATTCATTTGGTTTTCTTTCAGACATAGTGGATATAGAGGGCAGAGGTTTCAAGACTGCTTTCCTTTGCTTGGGTAGAGGTAGAAGGTTGAGGGTGGGAGAAATGTGAGAATCCCATTCTCCAAAATCTGAAGCCAGAATAATCTTTATTTTAGTCTTAAATGGAAGACAGAGATTTAAGTTACAACACTGTTGGCTTAAGAACTTTCTAAGCTTTACCATTGCCTCATCTCTAAATTGTTTATATCTTGTTTCCTTCTGGTGATTTGCCTTAAGACCTACTATAAGAAAACTATATGTCAGAGAAAGATGCTGTATTATGTAACTTCCATGTGGAACTAAAAATTGTACTCATAGAAACAGAGGGTATAGAATGGTGGTTGCCAGGGCCTGAAGGGTTGGGAAATGAGAGTATAAACTCTTAGTTTGTAAGATAAGTTCTGGGTATCTAAGGTATAGCACAGCAACTAAAAACACTGTATCGTATATTGAAAGGTTGCTGTAAGACCAGAGCTTTAAGGGCCTCGCCATCACAAAAACAACAAAGGGTAATTGTGTGAGGTGAAGGGTAAGTTAACTAACCTCGTCATGATAAACATTTTGCGATATATATGTGTATCAAATCATCACATCATACACCTTAAACTTACATAATGTTACATGTCAATTATATCTCAAAAAAGCTAGCACAGAATGAAAGAGAGAGGGAGAGAGAGAAAACTCTCTGAGTGTTTGTCTCTGAGACCAGCAACAAGTAGGGATTCAATCTGGTCTGCAGGTTCATTTGTAAAGCCAAGAGAGATCCCCAGGTGCACGTATCAGTGGTGGAGGCCGCAGGGATGAGAGAAAAGCGGGCTACACATACAGCCCTGGATTAGAGGATGAAAGGAAAATCAATGGGGATAATCCAAACTTGAGAGGGGATGTCATGACTCAGCAGTTACAAGAAAGCCTTGAGGAGGATTAAGGCAAAAGGCAAAGTGACAAAACATTGGACAGTATGTGTGACACCAGGGCATTAGAATGAATGTTCTCTAGTCCAGCTTGCACCTCCAGAATTCAGATCTTTAGGAAAGGGAATGGGTTCTAAGCGATTAAAATAACGGTCAAACACTAGAAATTAATTATTTGAAATTTTATGAAATCTAGGAATTTTTGAAATCCTAAAGTTGAGGGGCAGCTTCTGCTGTATTTTTGCCCAATGCATGATCACCTAAATTCCGTCCTTTGTACTTTTCTCCTCTCTCTCCTCACGTCTTTGGCTGGGGGCAATCTTTTAAGACCTTTTAATGGTTTAATTGATTTCATCCACTACCTGTAGGTCAATGAATTGCAACTCTGTTACCAGTTTTTCCATTTCTGTACAATTTCTTCCTTGGCAATTGCAATCTCCTCAAATTAAACACATCTAAAGCTAAACTAGTCTTCTTAGACTCTCACCTATCACCACCTTTAGCTGCTGTAAAATACCATCTGCTACACGTACATGTGCAAACGCAATCAGAGGTCATCTCCCAACTACATAACATGGGTGGGGGAGTATATTTTCTTTATTATCTCTTCAGTAGTTAGCACTATGCCTAATAGTAGGAGTCCATTCAATGGTGAAGTAGCGAATGTGTGGAAGAGTAGAAACTGAGGAAGATGGTCCCATGCCATGCCTCAGCTGTGACAGGAATAAAGGGCATCGAGATTGGGAAAGACAAATCACATGATCTGGAGGCGTTGAAGGAATCTAGGGAGGCAGAACACCTGCACACACAGAGGGGCAATTACGTAAAGACACAGGGAGAAGGCGCCATCTACAAGCCAAGGAAAGAAGCCTGGAACAGACCCTTCCCATAAGGCCCTCACAGGAAACCAACTTGCGGACACTTTGATCTTGGCTTTCTTGCCTCCAGAATTTTGAGAAATAAATTTCTGTTGTTTAAGCCACACAGCCTGCAGTATTTTATTACAGTAGCACTAGGTGACTAATGCAGATTTTAGTTTGTGATATTAGTACGTACAGATATTAGCATGGGTCCCGTAGTATGTCTGGAGGGGAAGACTATGTCTATATATTTAAAAAAAAAAAATTGTGGGTCTTGTACCTGAAGAGTAGAACAGAGTTCAGTTCTAAGCCTATATGCATAATCCTAAAGAAGAAAAACTCTGATGAGAAGTTGCTGTTTTTCATCAAGATTTAAATGCAATTATAATAAAACCATGTTTGTTTGCACTAGTGTCAGATGCTTAAACAAGTCGATAAATTTCTGGAAACACAGGAAGGAGAGATGCTTTGTTTACTTTTATTTCCACATTAATTTTAGTACTGACAGAGGATGACAAAGTGATAGCCTTAGAGACCACTAAAATCATTTCATTCACAAAATGGGTGTTGTAGGAGAAGTGCTCTGCAGATCGCTTCTCTGTCTAGAGCGTTGCTCAGGGCTCGGCAGATGGCCACTGGAGTTGGAAAACATCTGTTCACTCTCCCTCCCTTTGTCAGTCCAGAACCCACAAAAATAAAGGCTTTCATATAATGATGTTATCTGCTTACCAAGACAATGTTTTATTCGGCAAGGACCAGGAAATTCAGTGATTTTGATACATGTGATCCAAATAGTGCCAAGGTGTGAAAACATTTCAGCTACATAATAGAGACGATACCCTATAAGAAAGAGCAGCAAATATAAGGTCATGAATTGACCGTTTGAACTTATTAAAGTAACTCACAAGTTAAAACATATATGCACCTACGAAAATGAGTGCAGATTTCAAAAAATTGCATTTGTTCCAAACCCTACAACAACTTATTTTCTACTCAAGTTTGGCTTGTACAAGAAAGTTTTAAAATAGAAGCATAAAAACTTAGAAAGGATTAAATATCTTTTAAAGCCAGGCTTTCACTGGGATATGTTTTCTCAGACCAAAAACAATTGAACTGAAAATATTAAGCACCTGCTTGGCTCATGCAAAGAAGTTAGGTATTAGGGTTGGCAACAATAGAGTAGCATTTCTGCCTTATAGAGCTTCAAAAGATTTAAAACAAAAAGACATACCAAGAAGTAAGAGTAATAAGGAAAACATTCATAAATTACATCTGCATGGCCCACCCAGTCAGGTGTAAAGGTGGTCACGTAAGGTCTCATGGAGAAGGAAGACCTTCAGGTGACTTCCAAGGGACAGATTGTGACAGGGAGGTAGGAAACAGCATTCACTATGAAAGTATTGTTAAAAAAAAAATTGAGTCAGAATTCCATGACTGGGTTCAGATAGACTGGATAGAATAGTCCAGTGGTTTTCAACCATTTTTAAGACATCTACTGGAATATATTTTGTTACATTTCATTTTGATTAAATTTCACATTTACAAAAAAGTTGCAAAAATAACCCTGTATTTTCTACATGTTTTACTACATTCACCAGTTATTGACAATTTTCCTCTTAACATTCTTTCTCTCTCTCTAGGTATGTGGCTATCCTTTTGACATATCTCCATGATTCTTACAGCACCTCTGTAATGTCTGGCACGACAGGATGGTCCAGGCTTGCATCTTGCTTTTTGTGGCTCAGCCCACTACATGCTACTTTCCCTGTTCCTTTTTCAATGGACAACAGTTTTTAGAAAACAAACCTGGGGAACCAAGTGTATTCACAGCTTCTATGCCTTCTCAGTGAACAGACTTGGAAATATGTCTCTATTAAAATGACAAGTTCATATCGACGTCTCTAATTTTACCCAACAATTCAGGGCATCTAGTTTTGAGGGTTTTTTTAAAAAAATATTTTTAACTCCTTTTGAAAACAATGACAAACCTGGTTCTCATTAACCTCAATATATTTACACATTTGCTTAAACTTAGCAAACATAAAAGACAGCTTTGAAATTGGTAACCTATACCACTAAAGCAAAACAAAAAACTCCTAACTAGAGTTCAGTATTTGTTTACCATTCCTTTGTTTCTTTGAGATAAAATGTAATTAGAGTGAAATAAGCAAAGCTTAAACGTAAAATTTAATGAGTTTTGACAAAAGAATACACTGTTAAGACATAAGATTTACATCACCTCAGAAACACATGGCTGTTTTCAATCAGCACCCTTATCCTCCACAGAGGTAAATACTATAACTTATTTCTATTCCATCATGGATTGGTTTTGCCGGTTCTAGAATACAGTATAAATAGAATCCTACAGCATGTAACTTTTGTATCTAGTTCATCTTCCAAAGTGTCTGTGAGATGCATCTTTTTTTATGCTTTAGGTTATTTTTTTTATTGAAAAGCAGTATATTTGTAATATGAATTTACCAAAAATTTTTACATATTTTCCTATTTATAAAGTAGGGCCACTTCTAGTTTTTGACTGTGTATAAAGCAGCTCTGGACATTCTTGTGTAAAACTATTTATAGACATGGGATTTCATTGTTCTGGGATAAATAACTAGGGTAGAATTTCAGGGACAGATGTATTCCTTTATGGTAGGCTACCAAACTTCCTTTTTTCAAAGGAGTTACATTATTTTTATTCTCACCAACATATATGAGACCTAGTTGTTCCATATCCTGGCCAACATTAGGTGCTGAAAAACTTTTAAATTTTTATCATTCCAGTGAGTGTAGATAAATTTGATTTTAATTCACATTTTCCTAATGAATAATGTTGAATATTTTCTTTCATGTTTATCGAACACTTGTACATCTTTCTCTGTGAAGTATACAAGCTTTTTTTTGTCTATTTTGCTAGATTGCTTATATACTTATTATTGATTTGTTAAGGTTCTTTACATAATTTTGTATGATGGTCTTTTTTCTGTTATAGGTTTTGCTTATACATTTTATTAACTTTCTTATGTTGATGAAGTCTGATTTTAATGAAGTCTAATTTATGTCTTATCTTTATTGTTCCTTTTTGTGTTCTAAGAAATCTTTGCCTCCCTCAGGTTGCAGTTTATTTTTTCTAAACTTTTAGAGTTTCAGCTTTGCATTTAAATTTAGCTCCATTTCAATGTTTCTGTATGCTACTAAAGGGGATTAAGTTTTGTTTATTCCATATGTGCATCCAGTTATCACAGGGCCATTTGTTTAAAATACTTCCCTTCCCCATTGAAATGTTTTGGCATATCTGTCCAAAATTAAATGAACTTATAAGTGTTTGTCTATTCCTGGATTCTTTATTTTGTTCCACTGATCTACTTTTCTATTCTCATACCAATAGCAATCTATATAACTTAGTTTCACATGATGATTTAGAGTTTCCCAACTTTTTTCTATCTATGTGTGGTCTTCCCTTTACTTTCAGGTTTTAGGATATGTCCTGGCTTCTGGGAATGCAGGCTGGTACAGCCACTCTGGAACACAGTATGGAGTTTCCTCAAGAAGTTTAAAATAGATCTACCCTGTGACCCAGCAATTGCACTACTAGGTATTTACCCCAAAGATACAAATATGGTGATCCTAAGGGGAACCCGCACCCCAGTGTTTATAACAGCAATGTCCACAATAGCCAAACTATGGAAAGAGCCCAGATGTCCACTGACAGATGAATGGATAAAGAAAATGTGGTACATATATACAATGGACTATTACTCAGCCATCAACAAAAGTGAAATCTTGCCATTTGCAAGGGCATAGATGGAACTATAGGGTGTTATCCTAAGGGGAATAAGTCAATCAGAGAAAGATATTTATCATATGATCTCACTCATATGTGGAATTTAAGAAACAAATAGAGGATCATAGGGGAAGAGAGGAAAAATAAAACAAGACAAAATCAGAGAGGGAGACAAACCATAAGAGACTCTTAATCATAGGAAACAAACTGAGGGTTTCTGGAGGGGGGGAATGGCATAACTGGATGATATAATGAGCACTGAGTATTACATAAGACTAATGAATCACTGTCTTCTACCTCTGAAACTAATAATACATTATATGTTAATTAATTGAATTTAGATTGAAAAAAATAAAAAAAAATAAAAATAGTTTTAAAGTAGTTTTTGTGTTATATATACTTAGTTGATCTAAAAATAAAAGGTGCTTCATGTAGGAGGGAAAAAAAAGTCCCCTCCACCAGAGCCCAGGTGCAAATGGATTAAATGGGCACCATCCACCTTGTCCTATTCCTGGCAGTACCCACCAACCAAGTTATTTTGAACAACTCTCTGCTCCAGCCAGGGCCACTTAATCCATTCATCTCCATCCACTTTCACCTAGTGCAGGGGAAGGTAGGATATTTTTGAACGGCAACTGATGAGCCTGAGGCTGAGCCAGGCACAAGTTTTTACCCATAGCATCTGGAGGAGCTGACTTCAGGGTTCAGTGGTGTGACATCACCAACATCTTTAAGATGGTCCACTACAAGCTGGTGAGAAAGTCACATGTCTACCTATATGTTTATCTTCAGGTACCCTGCGAAGGGCATTGGTGCCTGGACTGCACAAAAGAGCAAGATCTTCTCAAAGGAAGTACTGAAGGTAGATGTGTTTCATGAGTCAGGCATGCTTTGGTCAGCCAGCTGCTAGAGCATATGGAGGCTATGATGAAGGTCATTGCATCAGGCGCAAACACTGCACTGGGCTTTGTTCAGATGCTTCCTGACAGATGTCACCTGTCCACCAAAGAGCAGCTGTTGGAGCAGATGTACATGGCCCTGGGCAGCCATCTTCTTGAACAAGACCACTTCCATGGGCAGGATGTTCTTGGAACCTATAACTTGATCCTGTAGTTGGCCATTGGCTGTGCTGTTGCAGGACTCTGTCCACTCCCGGGAACTGACCCCTACCCCGGGTTCTTGATAGGTGATCTCCAGCATAGGGTCCTGCAATTCCTGAGGTTTTCCATCATAGGTGCCAGGGAGGGAATTATCACAACTCCTCCAGGATATGAGGGTATGAACCTAGCCATGGGGGATTCCCTGCCCTGATCCTTCCCTCACACCATGGGAGACAGCTCTCAATTTGCATTTCTAATTTTTGTTTGAAATAAAGTCCTTAGTTGGCATGCTTGCATAAACAAACAAACAAAACAAAACAAAACAGGAGTTACCACTATTCATATTCCTGTCACCATTAGGTGAGGGATATTTCAATTGTGTGATTTGTAAATTGATAAATATCTATATTACATTTGCAGGAGGACAGAAAGTCAAGGAATAATATCATTTAGAGGTTTTAACTGACATGGGAGGGAAAGAAGAGAAAATGATTGAAAATTACAAAGAATTTGGTCCTGTTTAGTTAAATAATTGATGGACACAGGAGACCCAATGTAAGGATCTCATTTTATGATTGTGAGTTTAGGTATAGATGTACTGTGCTAAAATAAGAAAAGACATTTATATCCAAGTAGCCAAAGACCGTTGGAAATACACACATTACATTCATTCATGAGTGAAGAAAGTAGTGGTAAAGAGCTCAGATGTTTCATGAGTAAGAGAAGGAAACAGAACATGCTTTAAGAAAGTCAAGGAAAATGTGGGTTTGGGAAATATTAGGTTTGTGATTTGTGAATCCCCATTATTTTTAATGGTTGACACTAGGAATTTAGAAGACAGGGGAAGGTAAGGCAAAAATAAGGAGTTTAAATTGTGAAGTATTAATTCTTAGAAATCAGTAATTCAAAAGGAGAGATGGAGTTTGAAGAAAAACAATGGCAAGAGCAGTGTTATGGCCATCTCTGTGTTTGTTGATTATTTACCTGTTTGGTTAAATTAAAAGTTACAAAGGAGAATGAGAACCGAAGCATACAGGATACAGGCTGGGCTATAACTGAAAACATAAGCGGAGAAATTGCTTTTTGGCAGTCGTACAAATGCCTTTTGGCCTGAGGCTGGAGGGTAGGAAGGAGCTAAGAAAATAGAGAGTGAGAAGAGGCATCACTTCAAATAACTTTGATTTCTCAATAAATATGTTGCATTCAATTAATATAAGTGAATATAAAACTAAGAAAAGTCGAAAAGTTTTGGAACAGATACTGTGGAAGTACAGCCAAAGAGGAGTGGGAGTATTATCAAAATCTTTCAGAGCCTAATCGATCCTAGTATCTTTCACATAATATGAGCTCAAAATATTGATGATAGTTTATGATTTTCATGAGATAAATATTCGGTATAATAAGAGCAAAACTAAACCAGATAATGAATTATCCAGAATAAATTAAACTATTGTAAAGGAGAGCAGATTTTCTTGAGACATCAAACTGATGATTTTTAAAACATGGTTAAACATAATCTCATTAATATCAGCACTTACTAGGCACAATGATTTTTCAAACCACTTCACTTGGACATAGTTCCTCTGAAAATTTTTTCATAATTTTCCTACATCTTTTCTTTTGCTGATAACTAGATTATTATGAGATCCAAATATATCTAATATATTAGGTAAACAATGTTTAAAGAAATCACCATTCTGGGGGCACCTGGGTGGCTCAGTTGGTTAAGTGTCTGCCTTTGGCTGAGGTCATGATCCCAGGTCCTGAGATCGAGCCCCACATCAGGCTCCCTGCTCAGTGGGGAGTCTGCTTCTCCCTCTCCCTCTGCCCCTCTGGTCATGCGCTCTCTCTCTCTCAAATATTTAAAGAAGAAAAAAAAAAAAGAAATCACCATTCGGAAAGCATTCTTTTAAAATCTAACACTCATGGAGAGAAAATACTGATATATAATTTTAAGCATTCTCATAATGATAAACAATACTTATTTAAAAAAATCTATACCAACAATCTAGGTTTGTGTAATTATAATATTGCGTAAATTCAAGTCTGCAGATTTTACTCGTCAAAATGTTATAAACATTCAGTTGTGACAGTGACACTATCCTTGTTACCATCCTTTGTATCAGACCACATAAAAGATTTCCCAGGATTGATATCTACTTAAATGTACAGAAATTCTTTTGTATTTTTTGAATATGTAAAGCTTTCATCTTCCACTTAAAAGGATAGGACTCTTTGTATAGTAATAGGACACATGGATGAGCACTGCACAGCCACGAAGGGCTGTAATTTACCCCCTTCCCCATTTCATTAGAACAAAGACCAAGTGACTGAATTTTGAAAGATAAAGTTAGTGGATTCAATGAAATGAAAAGGAAAAAACAACTAATGCTATTGTCGACAGTGTTCACATTAATTATTGGGATTGTTAACCAAGAATGTTCAATAGAACAACTCTGGACTTGGATTGTATATTATCTATTTTGATATCAGAAAACAAATAATATGAAAATTCTATTTTCAAATTTTTAATCTTTTCTGTTACCTTTCCCACAAGATTTCTTTTTTTTGCCAAATTTTCTATTTCTAAAAAAATCTGCTATAACATTTTCTTTTTTCTCTAATTTTTTTATATTTTCTTTTCCTCTTTTCTCCTACTTTCCTTTCTTCCTTCCTTCTTTAGAGAATTATTATTTTGCCTTCCAAATACATTTTCTTTATGTTTTTTCTCAGCTCCCAACATTGTCTCTGTTTCCCATTTTAGCACATAGGCTATATCATAACTTCGTCTTAAATGTTTATCTCAAATGTTAGGTGCTCCTTGGCAATTTATACGTAACAGTGAGACACTAAAAATCAGCTTAGAAAACACTTCAACACAGACCTACTGCGCATCACTGACGGATTGGATCAGGACCAGACAATAATAGTAGGAAATATTTTTGCTGTATTTGCTTTATGGAAAATAATAACTTCATTGTTGTTTCTACCATAAGTTTGATTATTAGCTTTCTAGACACTGAAATGGAGAATGGGTGCTGGGCATCAAACCATTTCGATCAAATCATCTTCACTTCTTACTTTTTTGTGGAACCAGGAAAGGAGAGCTTATGTTGTCCCTACTTAATTTTTTCAATGGATAACCAATGAAGGTAATAAACAAAAGAACTTACTAATCCTATACTTTATTTGGTTATTGGTCAAAAATAACAGCTTTGTAGTTTTTTCTGTCTTATAAACATTTAGGTGGTAGGAAGTCATTTAGCTCAGTATAGATTGGCACATGGAATAACTATACAATGCAAAATCAGGACCAAAAGTTTAAAAATAACATGAATGAATACATATGTAAATAAAGGGAGAGGACATATCTCAGTGTAACCAAAACTGGTAATTTTTTTTTCTCTTTGTAAGTCTGCATTTTGGGTGGTAAAATTAAGATGCCTCACTCCTTTTTTTTTTTTTTTATATGCATTCACCTATAAGGACTTTGAGACTCAGAAATGGATTTCTCCAAGAAAACTTATCCAATTTACATCATGCACTTAGAGTTCAGTTCAGGATCAATGCTTTCATTACTACGGAGGCTCTATCACTTTCTGGAAGTAATAGTTCCTGGAATGTTAAAAACGTTTCACATTTGATATTGGTGGTAAACTAGAATTTATGACCTATCCTGGTTGGCAATGAAAGCCCCATTTCCCTCTCCAGCCTGCCCATTGTCCTCACCAGAAAGAATAAGTTTTCACTGTTTAGCCAAGTTACATCTGAGATGGTTGCCAGGGTTTGGGAAGCACTTATGCAGCCTTCTTCGGTTTCACGCACAAAGAATGAGCAGGTAGCATTTACTATGAATAAATCAATAAGACTGATGCACTAGAAATGCAGTTTGAAAAGGGCAGCCGCCTTCTAAAAGCTTTGGAAGCTCACTTTTAACTTTAGAGAGAGGGGTGAAAGTTGAAATTCACATGGTGGGATTATAACCATTATCTTTTTTCATGTGTGTAAAAGAACTATAACTCACTGGGACTTACAGCAACAGTAAGAACTTTTCCAAGAGATGAAGAAACATAAAGATTGCTCTTTCGTGCTTCAAGATATTTTGTTTATTCTGTTAAAAAAACCAGAAAGCTATTTGTTTTTATGCAGTGTCCATGTATTGCTCAGGAATTATGACAAACCCTAGTTTATGACAATGATGATAATAGAGCTAGGAGATCAGAAACCCATTGAAAAATGTCATTCTGTACAGAATAGACTTCCTTTAATAAAATCAGAGAATAAATAGTAGATATTCCTACCCAATAACATATTATTTTCTGATTAATAATCACAAGATACATTTTGATGTGGATATTTATAAAGCAATAATTTGTGATACTGATGATATTTTCTGGTTTATAACCCTCATCTGAGGGTACTGGCATTCTGACCTCAAAAAACTTTTTTGGGAATGCAATGTTTGTACCTACCAGTGGTAGTAAGCAACCGCAGAATACAAACTGACTCCTGTGTAACATTTTTGAAGTGCTTTATAGGCAAATAATGATATATTTCTAAAAGCAACAATATAGTGATGCTGCAGGTAACAGAGCTAATCCATTTTTTTCAACAGTCATGTTCAGAAGAAAGGGAATATAGAGATACTTGCCGCTAAGGTTTAATACAGCTTCCAGAAAAGTTTTTTCATATACATCAAACTTTGTAAGATTTCTGCAACAACCTGGGCAAGCAGTATTTGGTTTCAGTCTGCTTCATTCTATAACAGATAAAAGGTTTATTTGAGGCCTCTCTGTTTGGGAGACTGATTTTAACCACAGACAATACTAAGAGTTTGAAAACCTCTGTTTTATTTTCTGGCTTCTTCCATGCAGAGAGGGTAATGGTGACATAATTAGAAGAGGGGACTGAATTTAAAAGTCGTGACATTTGTTATTTTGTCACCTTTTTATTTTTATTTTTTTTATCACTGGTGTGCTATATTTAAAGCATTATTTTAGATTGTGGAGACATGAAACAAGTTGGGAGGTTGTTGAGATAATGATACAGGATAAAGGTATGGCTTCTATGCTCTAAGTTCTCACAATAGACTGGAAGAGTCTGACAAGTACACATGTTAGATGAGAGTAATTAAAATAGAGGTCTACAAACTATAGATCAAGAATAGAAAAGGCTAGGTTTTATATTGCCATTTTAATGCATTCATTTGGCACAGATATTTCTCCTATATGTTAAGAACACATAAAGTTAACTGGATATCCTAAGATCAAATAAGTAGAGACCAATGTACCAATGTGCATGTTATGCCAACAGTCATTTGTTTGCAGGAGAGGATGAGTGGTGAGTGGGGGGAGGAAAGACTCATATTTTACCTATATCAGAAAAAAATGTCATGACATTTACAATTTAGAATCTCTGTTCTACCAGGAAAGTTCCTTTTCTCTGCCACATAATTTATCTTTCCCTTCATTCTTCACTTAAAGAGCTGCTAATTTTTTTTCCCTCTATGGTCCTAAACAATTCAGTTTTCACTCTCAGCTGGCATGCTTAGCTTAGCAAACAAAAGCCTGGTGATTAGTAGAACCACAAACATTATCTAATGCATGCTCTCTGGGAGCCCTATGACCCTCAAGAACATATCCCAAGGATCTTATTAATATATTCTTTCCAGAAAAATAAGGTCCTCCCTAGGGTATACATTTGCTGCTATAATTTGAAGATCTTCTCAATACAGTTATATAAATATGAAGAATCTCTGTGATTCAGATTCTTGTGGGGGAAGGGAGTTCTTGCTCATTAGAAACTCTCTAGCACATTCCCTGCCCCCCCCCAAAATGTGAAACTTACTCATGTAATGATTGTTGGTAACCCAAGGTCTCAGAAATGCAACTTGTTATAGCAGAACAATCTTTCTCTCTGCCCCTCCCCCATCCTGTTTGCTCTCTTTTCCATTTTTTCCCTCTTTTTCTCTTTAAAACAAAAAAAAAAATTATTCTAGTTGCTGAGAATGGTGAGTGAGAATCCAAAACAGTGATCTCAGTAAGTAGTCTTTAGAGAAAGAATGAGAGATTGAAGAGAATAGGAACAGAGAGATTGGGGGAGCGAGGGGTGACTAGCTGGTACCTATTTAACATCTACAGAACTTCGTGACTTTACACAGGGTCAATGAGAAGGACACATTTCTGGTTTGGCTCGTTGGGACAGTTGAGCGAGGTTCTATTCATTCTAGTACATACTACTGAGAGGAAGATTTTTCACAGAAGATAGATATATTTATTATTAGAAAAACTGTGCTTGAGGTAATTGGGGACAGATCACAAGGTCTTCTTAAGCAGAGGGTGCAATATATTGGTTGAAGAACCAGACTTCAGGCGGTTTATTCACATTTAGATTTCCCTGAGTTTGGTAATAAGTGAAAAATGCAAATGGATATGGTCTCATGGAAGGGACGGGCAGAAAAGAAGATTCTTTACGGCAATCTGGGGAACATTTAAAGGGTGGATATACGAGGAACAGCATATAACATAAAATAATAAAATGAGATAGAATGAACTACAAGAACAAGGAACATGCACTTCGGGAAATTCATGAGAAGTGGGGAATATCCACTGGACAGAAATGCTGCCAAGAAATTTAGAAAAATCAAGACTAAAGTATCCATCGACTTTGAAGTTAGGAGAATCCCAGAGATTTAATGAGGCAAATTCCAATAGAGTCTTCATAAGATAACACCAAACTGCAATGAGTTGAGTACTGATGGATGATGAAGAAGTGATGGCAGAATGCTGGTTACTCTTCTAATTAATTTGTCCCTCACAGGAAGGGGGAGTTTATACAGTAATAGAAGAGGATAGAGGTTTAAAAAAAAATGTGTGTGTGTGTGTGTGTGTGTGTGTGTGTGTGCACGCGTTGGGGGATGGGGATGATAAGGAAACAAGATTCTTAAAGTTTTAAGAAGAAACTGAAATAATAATTAAGATTTTTAAATTTCCATTTTAAAAAGTGAGAACGGATGCAAGTGGAAAAACAAGATACTATGTATCACTATTTATTTACCTGATATTAAAAATCTTTTTCACATTCCTCTGTGACTTAAATCAAAGGAGTCTGTCAAAACCAAAGCCAACTCTTTCATTGCTAATTTGAAATTCCTAAGAATGCTACTGAAGAGGAATTCCTATTTAATCATAGTAGTTAAATTCTGAGAACTACATAATGACATATTTATTGATGTTCTCCAGTAGTGTTTTCTACTATGGGGCGTGTGTGTGTGTGTGTGTGTGTGTCCTTGTCCTTGACATATTTATAAACCACTCTTCCTTTTGAAAACAGGAAATTGTATCCCATCATCTCCTGTTCAGTGTGCTGAGTACTGATTTTGTGCTTAGATGGCCAAAGCACAGAAGCACAGAAAGTGCCTCCTTTGCTGTCTAAAGCTAGGAAATATGAGGCTTAAACATGATCTGAATCAGGCATACGTGCAGGCATTCTTTTCCTTTTCATTTGACATTTATGCTCTCGAAGTAAATACCCAATTACTGTTATTTTATGAAAGACAATCCTAACAGTTCTAGTGAAATTTAAAATTAGTTGAAAAATTTTTTATTCAGCATTCATTTTTTTTAAGGAAAATGGCAATACACTTAAATGTATACAGGAAGATTTTAATCCATGCAACATTTTTATCATTTTTCCCCACTCTGGAAGCAATGGAGACAATATATTTTATGTTTATCTAGTTTTACTTTATCAAGAGATACTTTTTCAATGTTTCCCCTATATCCACAGCATCTTCCAAATTCTCTTAAGAATGATCTAGATACTCACTTCAAGTCTATTGATTAAAGATAGGACTTAAACTTCATCTGAAGGGCAGAAATGACCTTCTCTCAAATACCCTACTCTCTCAAAAATTAAAGTACTGTTATGTCTACATACTCTGAGAAACAATAAGGATTCACAGTTGCATGCCTTTAGTGAAAGAAATGTTCTCACTTACTAAATCCAAAAAAAAAAAAAATCATTGGAAACTCTGTTGATTTCTTTCTCTCAGTAGCAAGGCATTATTTTTGTTCCTTGCTTAATTTATGTAACCATTATAGAAATGCTTATTCTCCTTCCTCCATTTAGAGCTATCCAGACCAGTAAAAGGAAATATTTAAAATTTAATAACATGACTAGGATATTTAGTGGTGTCAGAGTCTATCAAAACAAAAGCCAATCACTTAATCCTATACCTCGGAATACAAACTCTGATGTCCATCGTAATGCCAAGAAAGAAGCTTGTACACATTTCCAAGGCTAACTGAGTTACAGCAGTGCTGGATCAAACACATAGGGAAAAGAGGTGCAGATTTGAGGTAAGGCAGACCTGGATTCAACTCACTTATTGTGTGACCGGACAACATTTTATCTTCTCTAAACTTTGACATCATCTTTTGTTTCTCTGTTATTGAAACAGCTACTTCATGAATCTCTCTGCTGCCACCTTTGCCTCCCTATAGCATATTATCCACACAGTGACCAAGATGATCCCTCTAAAACGCAGAGGTGAGCTTGTGTCAGCCATCTGCTCAAAGGCACACACGAGACCATAAGTTCCCCCTGCTTCCACCTCTGACCCTGGCTACCATCATATTTTCCCTTGCTCACTCCTCCATGCCAGCCAGATGGCCAGGATGGTCTCCAAATATCAGGCAAGTTCTCAGATTCAGGCTTTTCTACTGGTGATTCCTCTGCCCAAGACGAGTTTTTACTTACCTCATTGAGCTTTTTCTTAAAAGTCACCTTGTCTTTGAAACCAAACCTAAATACACAAGATTGCAACCCTCTCCTCTTCATTACTATCCCCACTTACCTGCTTCATGTTTTCCATAGTCCTAATCACCTTCTAATTTACTATATAAATTAAGCATTTTAATTGTTTATTGCATTTCTCTTCACAATAGAATGTGAACATCACAAAAGTAGGCATGTTTGAGTCTTTTGTTCATTTTTGAACCCCAGTTCCTAATACAAAGCCTTGCACAGAGTGTCCCTTCAATAAATATCAGATAAAAAAATGAATGAATGAGCATGAATTTTCCTAACTACAAAAATTCAGACAATAATTCTTTACTCAGGAAAAAAAAAATTGAAAACCGGATAAAATAGTCTGTATTTAGCCCAGCACTAGACACACAGAGGGTTGTGATAGGAGCCAGTATTGTGCTGCCATTATTGATGTTATTGTCATCAAAAGAAGAGTCATAGTATTGTTTAAGAAAATGAACTGGGCAGACTGCTAACCAATTACACATACACACGTGTACAAACACATACACCTCACACACTCACTCACACAAACTTTGAAGGGCATGCTGAAGCTTGATTTTAAGACGAAGTGACCCATTCTTGTTTTGTTTGTTTGTTTGTTTTCCCCAGTCCCTGGCAAACAGAAAATGGCCTAGTGATTAACAATCTGCAAAGTGGTAATTCTCTGAAAAATATATCAGGCAGAATGTCACATTAGAAAGCAATGCCATGAGCAGAACCAAACTCCAAAATAGTGACTGTAGTTGAAAATCAAACAATAGTCAGAAGTATTTCAAAACAAAGTCCTCTCTTCCCCCCGCCCCCCCACACACACACAACCTGTCAACACCAGTAAGATATCTAAAAGGGCAGTACATTTTGGAAAAGCTAATATCTTCACTTTAGAACCATCTTATGGACTACCCAATGAATTTGGGGGGGGATGCTGTTGTTAGATTTTTATTCATTTATTACTCCATCCACTATAAAATCCCTTGAATTTTTTCCTCATCTGTGATTATAGTCATTAATGTATCTTTTTGCTTCACAAAAATATAGGTGCATTGTAAAAGAAAGTATGATTAAGTTGTAATAGAAATGACCATGCCTTTTTAGTTACTATTTAGACTATTTAAGCATTCAATCATTTAATCCAAAAAGATTAATTTTACTTTCATTTTAGCAAAGAAGATCCATTAGTGACATAAAATGAAGTTTTCATTTGGTTAATTAGTTGAATGAGGGTCATCCATATCTATCATCAAAAGCTAAAGCTGTTAAGTCACAAAAATAAATTTATTCTCTGTGCATGTGAATCAGCTTAGAAGCACTAGAGTAGGTATTGAGATGTATCAGAATGGAATGACATAGAGAGGCCACATAGAACATGCTAGGAGAGTAGATCATTCTCATATACAGAACAACGTCTATGTGTCTGAATCTTTAATTCAATTTGTCAGGGTTACTAGTTCTGGATTTTATCTAAAACTGAAAGGTAATTGCCTTTTGTTTCCCTTCTTAATGAATATTAATTTTTTTCTACCACATTCGTTACATTTGCAATTATTCTCATTAACAATTTTTGTGACATTTAAAAGCTTTTAAGTTTGCTTTAACTCAATTAAAAAGGAAAATGTAGTCATTATAGTACAAATCCAAATATTTTACACAGATTTCCTTTAAGTGTGATCTCTCTTTTTGCTTTGTATGAGGTCTGAGTGGTTAATGAGAACTTATAATTGTACACAAATACTTTTAAGTGGAGTCCACTTTAGAAATTTTGGATCTTAATGACTCCAGACTAGTTTTTATATGAAGCTATTTTAAAACTTGTTTCAGGGGCGCCTGGGTGGCACAGCGGTTAAGCGTCTGCCTTCGGCTCAGGGCGTGATCCTGGTGTTATGAGATCGAGCCCCACATCAGGCTCCTCTGCTATGAGCCTGCTTCTTCCTCTCCCACTCTCCCTGCTTGTGTTCCCTCTCTCACTGGCTGTCTCTATCTCTGTCAAATAAATAAATCTTAAAAAAAATAAATAAATAAATAAATAAAACTTGTTTCAGAAAATGTATAATTTTTTAAAAAATTAACTTTAATATAGACTTAATTCATACACACAAGAAACCAAAACAAACATATTACAGTTTTTTTCTCACTTTTGTATGCAGTACTTTTGGGAACAATGTGTAAAGATAAACAAAAAGAAACTGACCTTTTAAAAAAATGTACTTACTGGGGTGATGTCAGCATGATGATGGAATAGGGAGCCTTCAACCCCTTTCCCCCCAACAAACACACCTATTGAATAGTAATTCATAAACATGTTACCTTTGTGAGAAATCTAGAAATGGGTTAAGAGAACCCTGCACCCTGGATGAGTGTGAAACCTGCCACATCAAAACCAATAGGGAGATTTGAGATACTCTCTCACTACAATTTCTACCTACAGCACAGTGCTGCACAATCAAGGAAGGAAGGAAGGAAGGACGGACTCAACTTCTCCTTAGGGAGGAAAAGAGGTACATCACGTGTTCATGTGTCCAATGCTTCAACTTTCCAAGTGTTACCCAGAGTACTGCCTTCCATCTAGCCTATCTGAGAATGCTGAGATAATATGGAATATGATAGTGGCCTGGGGTCAGTAAAAACAGAGATAGTGATTTGAGCTGGAAGTCACCAAGGCTACTCTCTCTGGCCCAGCAGAGCTAGGAGTTGAAAAACTCCAGGTCTCAGTTTCTCCCAGGGGAGGGAAAGA
Source organism: Ailuropoda melanoleuca (assembly GCF_002007445.2). NCBI lineage: Eukaryota > Metazoa > Chordata > Mammalia > Carnivora > Ursidae > Ailuropoda > Ailuropoda melanoleuca. The sequence goes on along the minus strand of NC_048220.1, from coordinate 124,156,907 downwards.
GATGCACCCAACATCCAACAACCCAACTCATCTGGGGACTTCCTGGGGAATGAGCTTCAGTCTCTGTTATCTCACAGTAGTAATGGGACCCAACATACCCTAAATGCTTGGGGGCCTCTAAAACAAAGAAAGTAGTTTGGACTAGCATAAAGATTTGAGAATATCTGGCCAGACTTGCTGGTGAAGCTCTTCTCCAGTACAGGACGAATCCATGAACACTAGGAGAGATGGCTGTTTTGTCTAATACACAGACATCAATACAGGGTCAAGAAAATGAGGAAACAGAGGAATGTTTTCCAAATAATTCAATAAGATAAATCTTCAGAAACAGGTTCTAATGAAACAGAGACATATAATTTACCTAACAGAGGATTCATATTAACTATCATACATATGCTTACTAAGGTCATGAGAATAATGCATAAACAAAGTGATATTTTCAACAAAAAAGATAGGAAAAAAAAGTACCAAACAGAAATCATGGAGCTGAAGAAAATAATAACTGGACTGAAAAAATCACTAATGGCATTCAATATCAGACTAGGTCAAGCAGAAGAAAGGATCAATAAACTTAAAGACAAGTCATTGGAAATTATTTAGTCAGAGGAGAAAAAAGAAAAAAGAAAAGAAAAAGAAAAAAGGAAGAAAGCCTGAGGCATTTATGGCACACCACTAAATGAATTATGAGAGTCCCAGGAGTAGGGTTGGGGGGTTGGGGGTAGGGAGAGAAAGAGAAAGGACCAAAAAACTTATTTAAAGAAATAATGGCTGAAAAGTTGCCAAATCTGTGAAGAGTATGGGCATCCAGATCCAGAAAGCCCACAGTATTCTAAAAGATGAATCCAAAGAAACCTACACTAAGACAAATTATAATCAAATTGTCAAGACAAAAACAAAGAAGTCATTTTAAAAGCAGCAAGTAAAAGCAACTTGTCAAATACAAGGGAAATTCCATAAGATTAGAAGCAGATTTCTCACCAGAAACTTATACACCAAAGGGACTGCGATGATATTTTCAAAGTATGGAAAGAAAGAGGAAAGAAAAGAAAAGAAAGAAGAAAAGAAAAGAAAAGAAAAGAAAAGAAAAGAAAGAAAGAAAGAAAGAAAGAAAGAAAGAAAGAAAGAAAAGAAAGGAAGAAAGAAAGAAAAGGAAGGCAAGAAGGAAGGAAGGAAGGAAGAAAGAAAGAAAGAAAGAAAGAGAAAAAAGAAAGAAAAGAAGAAGAAGAAGAGGAAGAAAAAAGAAAGAAAGAAAGAAAGAAAGAAAGAAAGAAAGAAAGAAAGAAAGAAGAAAGAAAGAAAGAAAGAAAGAAAGAAAGAAAGAAAGAAAGAAAGAAAAAGAAATCTGGCAACCAGGAATACTATAAATAACAGAACTTCACAATTGAAGGAGAGATTAAGACATTCTCAAACAAAAGCTGAGAAAGTTATTCCACTAGACCAGACTTACAAGAAATGCTAAAAGGAATGCTTCAAGTTCAAAAGATGCTAAATAGCAACACAGTAGATTAGAAAGTCTAAAACTCAACAGTAAAGGTAAATATATAGAAAAACAGATTATTGTAATGATGGTGGGTACCTTTTGAATTGTGGTATAACAGTTAAAAGACAAAAGTATCAAAAATAACTATAAAATATATTAAAATACACAATAAAATCAGATGTAAGTTATGACATCAATAACAGTTTGGAGGAGGAAAAGTTAAAGCACAGAAGTTGTATGTGATCAAGGTTATGTTGTTACCAGCTTAAAATGGATTATTATTAACTACAAGATATTTTATGTAAACCCCATCACACACACACACACACACACACACACACACCCTATAGATATTACCAAAAAAAAAAAAAAAAGGAATCAAAGCATAACAATACAGAAAATCAACAAAACACAAAGGAAGCAAGAAAAACAAAATAACTCTAAGACAAACAGAAAACAAGATGATATCCTTCCCTATCAATAATTATATTAAATGTAAACTGATTAAATCCACCAATCAAAAGACATAGAGTGGATGAATGGATAAAAAAGAATATTGAGCCACATGCTCACTTTTTTTTTTAGAGAGAGGGAGCAAGCACGTGTGAGCAGGAGGAGCAGGGAGGAGGGTGGATCAAGGAGAGAGAGAGAAAGAGAATCTTTAGCAAGTTCCATGCCCAGCACGGAGCCCAACACACTCAGGGCTCAAAAACATCACCCTGAGATCATGTCCTGAGCTGAAATCAAGAGTCAGCCGCTTAACCAACTGAGCCACCTAGGTGCCCCAAGAAACTCACTTTAGATTCAAAGATACAAATAGGCTGAAAGTGAAGGGATGGAAAAAGATATTCCAGGGGTACCTGGGAGGCTTAGTTGGATAAGCATCTGCCTTCAACTCAGGTCATGATCCTGGAGTCCCAGGACAGAGCCCTGTTTTGAGCTCCCTGCTCAGTGGGGGTCTGCTTCTCCATCTCCCTCTGCCCCTCCCCCCTGCTCATGCTTTCTCTCCCTCTCCCCCTCTCTCAAATAAATAAAATCTTTAAAAAATTATATATATGCAAATGGAACCCCAAAGAGAGCAGGCTTGGCTATACTTATATCAGACAAAATAGACTTCTGGTCAAAAACTATTACAAAGAGAACAAAATTATACTATATAATGATAAAAGGATCAATTCAACAGGAAGATATAAATATGCAATTATAAATATATAAATATATACAATGTATTAAAATATACAAAAATGGCAATTATAAATATATATGAACACAACAGAACAAACATTATATACAGCAAATATTGAAAGAACCAAAGAGAGAAATAGTATTACTATAATAGTATAAGACTTAACTACCCCACTTTCAATAATGGACAAAAAAATCAGCCATATGAAAATCAATAAAGAAACAGTGGACTTGATGATGGTATAGACCAAATGGATATAACAGACATTGCACTGAACAGGGGCAGAATGCACAATTTTTCAAGAGCACTTAAATCTTTCTTAAGGATAAATCAAATTTCAGGTCACAAAACATGTCCTAACAAATTTAAGAAGACTGAGAAGATACCAAGTATCTTTTCTGACTATGGTGGAATGAAACCAATAGCAGGGAAACAAACAAACAAACAAAAAACACACACCAAAAAAAAAAAAAAAAAAAAAAAAAAAAAAAACCCTGAAAAAGTCACAAATATGTGGAAATTAAATATACTTTTGAATAGCCAAAAAGAAGTTAGAAAAAAATTAGGGAATGTCCTGAAGCAAAAGAAAATGAAAATAACATCATGTCAAAACTTATGAGACACAGCCAAAGCAGTAACAAAAGAGAAGTTCATAGCAGTGAACACTCAAAAAGAAAAAAAAAAAATCTGGAATAAATAACTTAAGTTTACACTTCAGGAAACTAGAAAAAGAAGAAACTAAATCCAAAGTTAGGAGAAGGAAGGAAATAATAAAAACTAGAGCAATAGACTAATGAAATGGAGAATAGAAAAACAGAAAAAAAATCAATGAAACTAAGAATGTTTTTCTAAAAAGATAAAGTTGATAAACCTTCAGTGAGACTAGTCATGAACAAGGAGAGAAAACACAAAATCAGAAATGAAAGGAAACATTACAACTGATGACACAAAAATAAAAATGATCCTAAGAGATTATTATAAACAATTTTATGCCAACAAACTGAATAACCTAGAAGAAATGAATTCCTAGAAACATATAACCTATCAAGACTGAATCATGAAGAAACAGAAATCCTGAAGAGACCTATCCTTAGTATGGAGCTCTTTTATTAAGTTTTTATTTGTTGGTTTGTTCGTGGATTTTTCTACACATAAGATCCTGCCATCTGTGAACAGATCTGCTGTGCAACATCTTGCCTATAGTTAACAATACTGTATTGTACACTTAAAAATTTATTAGGGGCGCCTGGGTGGCACAGCGGTTAAGCATCTGCCTTCGGCTCAGGACGTGATCCTGGCATTATGGGATTGAGCCCCACATCAGTCTCTTCCACTATGAGCCTGCTTCTTCCTCTCCCACTCCCCCTGCTTGTGTTCCCTCTCTCGCCGGCTATCTCTATCTCTGTCGAATAAATAAATAAAATCTTTAAAAAAATTTATTAAAAGTTTAGAACTCCATGTTAAGAGTTCTTACCACAATAAAATAAAGATTTAAAAAAATCTCTGCTGAAATGTTTGTGTGAATTTGTTTCTTTGAAATTTTACATAAAGGGATATAAAGTGGTAAAGTTCTCTTTACCAGTCACTGGTTTTTTTTGTTTGTTTGGTTGGTTGGGTAGTTGGTTGGTTTTTTGTGGGTTTTTTTTTTTTTTCGTGTGGGTTTTGTTTTGTTTTGTTTTAGCGTGTGTGTGTGTGTGTGTGTGTGTGTGTTTTAAGAGTTTTTAAAGTACTTGTACTCTTAACTGGAGCACAACAAAACGTTCTGTTCTTGCTTCCATTTTCCCTTCACAAAGTCACACTATTCAACAAGTTTCCTCAAGAACACCTTCATTTTTACTGCCCTCTTCAAAGTTTCACAGTGACTTTTCATTTCTTATATGGAAAAAAAAAAAAACACTTAATTTTCTTACCCTGGAACTCAAAAACATCTGTAATGTCTTAAAATCTGTCTATATGGCAGGATCATCTACCAAGTTGTTGGATACTCAACTTGAGCCCATAGAGAAGGGAAGGAAGCTGAGAGGAGGCACAACCCAAACCAGGTATACCATAATAATTAAGCACTGGTCTCTCAAAGACAAATTTTATTTTTCCTAACTCCATGAGACATAGTCAATTAGGTCCTGATTTCTGTGGCTATAGCCACTGGTCTAGGAAGTGACGGGTAAGAATGTTAACAGGTATCATTAAACACAGTAAAAGCAGAACTGCATTTCGGAGCAGGATGATAGCCAGTAAGTGGGGACAGAAGTCGAGGTTCAATTACAGATGAAAAGATTCTACCCAGGACTTTGTAAGGGGCAAGATCCAAGCCAAGGAGGTCCATGTGTGACAGTAGAGACATGCAGTGTTTTAGAAAGAGGAGGAGGGGTCTTGGAACAGTGGGGATGCCAAATTCTATGGACTGAGAATCCTCTATAATTAAAACTAGTAACTTCAGCTTAGGAAATATGGGGATGACCAAGATTAATTCAATGAATTCTGCAAACTGGCTAAATTCTTAATCACCCTTCGCACATAGGCCCTACTCCCTGCCAGATATAACATACCCGATTTACAAAAACTGGATATGATTAAAAATATTCACCAATGGTTATGAAGAAAGTAATAGTACCCACAGCAAATTTCTGCTTTTGTGCTCCTGTAACCAGGCTAAAACTAGGAGTCCAGGGAGGGGATCTTGGGGGTCATCAAGGTGAGCAAGATCTATTGCGAATCCAAGGGTAAGTCTTTCTTTTAGCAAAAAGATTATTCAGGTGAGAAAATTGTGCTTCATCATAAGCAGATTTTGAGCCTACTTACATTTTGGTGGCTCTATTGATGGGAATTGTGTATTATATTATTGAAAGAACTGAGTCACATGTTTCAGTCTTCCTGATGGAAAATAAGTAAAGCAAAATAAGAATTAAAAAAATAACCCCAGCTTTAGAATCCAATCAAATCCTTACTATGATCATCATGTCAAAGGTGTTAAAGGAGTTATGTTGTGATTGGTTTTATTTTCATTTTTATTAAATTCTGTCAAGCTGAGAAGACCAATAAGCACTTTTATGCATGGTTAAAAAATTATTTACTGACTCCATGGGAAATAAAGATATCTTCCAAAATGTAAGACAGGAAATTATTCCCTTCTTAGTATTCTTAGTAAGGGTTTTAACGTTTGGGCTCAGAACCTACATTCCTATGGGCATTTGCCAAGCAGGTAATAAGTATATGCTGGGTGTAAGGAAATCACACTGCCAAATCATAATCACTATTTTTACTTCTTTAAATGCAAGTATAAGCATATTACTTTTACACAACAGTGCATAGCATAAGAGATTATATTTTAAATTGGAAATCATAAAAAAATTAAAGTAGAAATACCCAATTACTTTAATTTCAATTCATTACTTTCATTAACAGAAAACCTGATTTTTTTTCCATACACATTAACACGTTAAAAGTCAGATTTTGTATTTTGGGCCATACAGATTTAGACTTGAATTTTTAATGTGATGTTAGTAATGTATATTTTAAGGCTCAAAATTGGAAAGAAAAGCACTACTTAATAGAACTATTTGACAACTTGAGATGAAAACTTACACAATATATATATTTTTTTGGTTATTTTTAGGATCCTGGCATCCAATATTACCACATGTCGTCAGAGTCCTTTCTCAATCTTCACAATAAATATCATTTGTAATGTTTCATTTACTTAATCAATATCTATTGAGAAAGGCAAACTGATCAATGTATTTTCATTATTTCATGAACTTTCTGTGAAATTCAGATTTCAACTCCATGCCTTAAAAAATGTAGTACCGATGATTCATCTATTCACCAAATCAATGTTGAATGCATATTTTGTGCCAAACATTATACTAGACAGTCACTGAATTATACGTATTACAGATCAGTCTAGGTATTATATGAAGGTGAAAACTTTCCTGTTCTCATGGAACTTAAATTCTAATGAAGAAACAAAAGTCAGAAATGTGGGTGATAAAGGAAAGCCTTTTTAAGGACATAATTATTAGGCTGGTAAGTAAATGACAAAAAAAAAGAGCTGGATATATGAATATCTAAGAGAACAGAATTCCAGACTGAGAAACTCTGCATTTGTTCCTGGATACTGATGTTAGAATAGCAAAACCCAAAATTGCATAATCAGTTTCTCAATTTACAGTGACACCGAAAGACTGAATCACAGCAGAGAAATATAGGAAGTGTTTGTAAGGGCTATACTTTCAAACATAAAGTTCAGTCCACTCTTTGCCAGTGAATCAAAGTGGCACTTCTTCCCTGAATAACATTATCATGATAGAACTTGAAGAAAATGTCCAAATATTGCCTAAGGCATCCGATACTGGCATATAATCATTTCCTTTACACTATGGAACAGATAGAACAATATATTATTGCCATTTTTTCTCAAGCAGATCCTGCTAAGGTCACAGCAAACTCTTTACAAGATGGCTGACAGAAAACCAAAAGTTTAAAATTCCTGATTAGGAACCCTCTTTACTTGTGGTTAATTCATGTATGTCCATAGATAGGTTGTATCTGTTTAGCCAAAGGAGGCAAAATGAAATTCTAATTGGATTTCAACATTCATCCACAGTTGTGTTTCTCTGTAGAAAGTAATAACATCTTTCAGAATACCCTGTAAATTTGCTTAAAGTCACTCAAAATCTGTTATGTGTTTTTGTCAATAGACACTAAATGCCTAGTGTGCTACCCCTGTTCAGTCTGTGGAAGTCTTACTACCTTCAGATGATAAAGTTTCCTATCTTTATATAAAAAGGAAAACGGTAATGGGGTAATGCCTAGATATTGTTTAGAATTGTATTCAAATGTTCCCCACCCAGAAACGTCTCTAGAATGTGGTATTTTGCTGAGGGCCAATGTTCATCCTAATGATGCCCACGGAGACATTATTCCAGAAAGATTAGAAACTTATAAATTGCACTAATTGGAAAAATGTAAAAGCTCTAAGAGTAACATTACTCTTAGAAAAATAAAACAAGAGTTTCATAACCCTTTCATAACCTTTGTGGAAAATTTTAATAAATTTCTGTTGAGACAAAATATGAACCAAAGGCAAGAAAACCAGTTAGAATCTTGGGAATGATCCCTAAATTGACCACTGTGGTAGGTTATTTTTTTAAATTTTATCACATGTAAAAATGTTCATATATATATATGCAAAGTTTAGAAAAAGAGAATATCATCCATTCCCGTGAATCATCAAAAAAACATAGTCTTCTCCTTATTTAAAGGAGGAAATTATTTCACTAATGTGTGCAGTTGAGAGGTAGTGCAACATAATGATTAAAATGATGGATTCTGGGGGCGCCTGAGTGGCTCGGTCAGTTAAGTGTCTGCCTTTGGCTCAGGTCATGATCCCAGGGTCCTGGGATCGAGCCCCACGTTGGGCTCCCTGCTCAGTGGGGAGTCTGCTTCTCCTTCTCCTCCTGGGCATGTGCTTTCTCACTCTCTCTCTCCTTTCTCTCTCGTGTGCGTGTGCACTCTCTCTAATAAATAAATAAAATCTTCTTAAAAAATGCTGGATTCTGGAGTTGACCAGTTTGGCTTAATATACTGTTTTATCACTTACTGTGTGACCTTGGGCAAGTTATCCAAATTCTCTATAGCTCAGTTTCGAAATCTTAAAATCAGATTTATAGTAGTACTTACCTCTTAGGGCTGTTGGAAAGACTTGAAAATTTAAAATATTTAATGCGCTTTAAAGATTTCTAGAATATAATAAGCACTCAATAAATACTACTTATTACCATCATTATTATTTTTAAACGTAATGAGAATGCTAACCCTTAGCAATAAGAGAGTAGAGAAAATAATTAGTATTCTTTGAGAAGTTTCGGTAAAAGGCAATGGATCCATTAGAGATTATTTTAAAGAGTGCCTAAAGTCAAACTTCCTATAATGGAAGACGTCAGAATATGCTTAGGGGAAATATATATGGAAAAAAGAAAGCTATAGAGGAAGTACTGAGGAAAACCAAGTAGAATGGAGAGGTCATACCAGTGCAGTAGGAAAGAATTACCCTCTGATATTTCAGGACAAGAATTTTGAATTGTTATAAATATATTTTTGGAAAGAGATGAGAATGTAAGAAACTCATTCATTGGCCACATTTTTATTTTTCAGAGAATGAATGACAGACATTTATGAAATAAGAGAGTTTCATGCCAAATCTTATGTGAGAAGTTTAGAAATATATTGGACAGGAATGAAAAAGGGATGACTGTAGAAAATTAAAATAGTGACTATGCATAGAGAAAACAGCTGTGGTTGTAGCTCATTAGCTTCGAATAACAACAGTCTGGAAGTTGGATTATATTCTTCAACAGAAGGCATTTTTCCTTGTCTAGCAGTGGAGGAATCAGATTGAAATAGTGATTTGGGGCCTTGAATTTTCACAGGAAGGTACGAAGGAAATATAAGTATCTTAGGGAGGTGGGGTTCTCTGGTGAAGTAGAAATATATACAAAGAGACAACTGAACAGGTAGGTTGATGGATTGAAGAAAATGTGAAGAAATTGGTACTAGGTCTCTGTGATATTGAAATGTGAGTTAATGTTAATGCCAAAATAGAGAGTTAGGCTTGTATGTTAAGAGAATGCTTTTATGAGGTATACATTTTCAGCAGCAGGGGCACCCGCGTGTGTGTATGTGTGCTCGTGCGTGTGCACGAGCACGTGATTACACATGTGCATGTGTGTATAATATTTATAATATATAAGCAATGATAAAATCCAAGTAGCAGTCCTGGATATAACCATCAGAAGTTATTGTGCAGGAGACAACGATCACTGGGATTATGAAGGGTCAGGTGCTTTTTAGTCTTTCTGGGTGTTCTTTTTGGTGTTATTTCTAATTTCAAGAGTATCATTAAGGATTTTTATCAAAAGGATGCAAGTGATGCATTAGTTTCAAGAGAAAAATGTGAATGTCTCCATTCATCTTACCCAGCCCTCCAATAGTCTCTCTAGAGACAACTACTGTTAACAATTCTATAAATACAGCCGTAAGTGGGACAGCACTGTTTGTGTTTCCCTACAACTTTATTATTTTTTTCTTAATTAGAATTCACTGTCCTACTTCATATTTTTTTAAGTACTGTAGAGTATCTCATGCATACCATAATTTAACTGCTTTTCTAATTACATCAATCTATATTCAGTCAGTGAAACAGAAGCACTCTGTAATATAGATAGAGTTTTAATAGAAAGATCTCAGGTAACAGCATAGCATGTCATGGGAAGCCAGAGAAGTCAGGATGGTAGGTTTTGGAAGAGCCACAGAGAATCCCAGCCTGTGGCTCTGATGTGGGAAATGCTGCTGCGGTCAGGATGCCCTGTGAGAGTTTTCATTTGTGCTCTCAGGTGGCAACAACACAACAGGGGGCTCTCAGGTACTCACCAAGGAATGGCTCTACACCTCTCATTTCCCCAGGTATCTGGTTACAGCCAACTCCTGAGAACAAAGGACTCTGCCTCCCTCACATTTCCAGATTCATTCCATTTGGCAAAAATGGAATCCTAGACCACAAGGGAAAGGAAACTAGGAAGCTTCTCCTTAGCAATGCAAAGGTGACTTTGACAGAGAGGTGAGGTGGTGCCAAGTTTACAGTAGGGAATATAACAAACTCACAATAGCAAGTCAGGTTATTTCAAAGTTTTGATACCACAAAAAACAGCAAGGAAAAATTTGTATATCCATCCAAATAGGTGTTAGGCTTTTTTTCTCGTCGCCAATGAAATCATGACCGCAAAGGCAAACATGGTCCAGAAGATGAGCTTTATTGCAAGCACCCTTGGGCGAGGTTCCACGACTCGGGAAAGAGCGTTGAGTCGGGGAAGTCGCGCCCAGGGCAGGGCAGCGAGGGTTTTTATTGAGCACCGCCGGGGGTGGGGAAAGTCTGTCTTGGAGAGTCCTGGCAGGGTTTTATTGGGTACTGCTGGGGGTGGGGAAAGTCGGTAGGATGGGTTTCAGTTTCCCGCCTAGGTTTTGGTTTAAATCTTGGCGGGAGAGTCGGTTATCTTGGCAGGAGAGTCGGTTATCTTGGCGGGAGAGTTGGCTATCTTGGTCTTGGCCCCTTTTTTCGGCCATCCCAACAATAGGAACATGGGAGAAAATCTTTATAATATTCTCTGTAGAGACCGCTTTTAGGCAAACATGCTTGAGCAGTGGAATGTAGAAAGGGTCCACAGTGACCCCCTGGCTGAATACAGACAGGCCCATCAGGCAACCCACCTCAAAACATCCATAAGTCCTAACTGACCCACGGGCTACTTAAAACCAGGCACAGTTACCAAAAAAGGAAAGATTCCATATGTTGCCACGCCACTTCATCTTCCCCCTTTAAAAACAGCGCTCACCTGCCATCTCCTGGCCGACCTTCTCTACTCTACTGTCCTGCCTACTGCTCCCTGGCAATGGATTCAATCAACTTTTACCTCCTTTATTCTGTCTCAGATGAGTTCTTTCACCTCCAATGCCACCAGCTTCCACCTGATCATTGCCCTACATTTGGGGCCCCCATCCCATCGGGAGACACCACATTCTCCAGCCAATGCAACACACCAGTAGTACATTTTTGTGACATTACGTACATTCATATTATCATGCAACCCTCACCATCATCCATTTTTAGAATTTCATCTTCCCCAAATGAAATTCTGTATCCGTTAAACACTGGATAACCTATTGTTCTCTCCCCTTGCCCCTGACAACTACCACTCCACTTTCTGACTCTATGATTTTGATTATCTTAGGAATCTCACATAAGCGGTATTATACAATGTCTGTCCTGTGACTGGCTCATTTCACCTAGCATTACATCAAGGTTTATCCACATTGTAGCATGTATCAGAATTTCTTTCCTTATTTTTTAAAAGATTTTATTTTTAAAGATTTTATTTCACTCGTATGTGGAATTTAAGAAACAAAACAGATGAACATAGGGGAAAGGAAGGAAAAATAAAAAAGGAAAATTGTAAGAAACTCTTAACTGTAGGGAAGAAACTGAGGGTGGCAGGAGGGAATGGGGGTGGAGGGATGAGGTTGCTGGATGATGGACATTAAAGAGGGTACGTGGGTGTTGTGTGCAACTGATAAATTACTGAATTCTACCTCTGAAACTAATGATATAGTATATGCTAATTAAATAGAATTTAAATTTTAAAAAAAGATTTATTTTCAGAGAGAACGAGAGTACAAGCAGGGGGAGGGACAGAGGCAAAAGAAGAGACTCTCAACCAGTCTCCACACTAAGTGCAGAGCCTGGTGCAGGGCTCAATCTCTTGTGACCTTGAGACCATGACCTGAGCTGAAATCAAGAGGCAGGTGTTTAACCAACTGAGCCAACCAGGTGCCCCAGAATTTCCTTCAAATAATATCCCATTGTTATATACTACATTTTGTTTATCCATTTATCCATCACTGGATACTTGGGTTGCTTCATTTTGTCTATTATAAATATTACTACTAAGAACATGGGTGTACAATTTCTATCCAAGTCTCTGATTTTAATTTTTTTGGGTATAGGCCCAGAAGAGGAATTGTTGGATCATCTGATTACATGGTAATTCTGTTTTTGTTTTGTTTGAGGAACCACCATACCATTTTGCATAGCGACTGCCCCATTTTACATCCCTATCAGCAATGCACAGGTTTTCAATTTCTTCACATCCTCTTCAACATGTTTTTTCTTTCGTTTTTTTTTTTTTTATAACAGCCATCCTAATGAATATGAAGTGGTAAGAGCCATCCTAATGGACGTGAAGTAGTATCTCACTGTGGTTTTGATTTGCCTTTCTCTAATACCAGTGGGATGTTGATAGTCGTGTCCTGTGCTTGTTGACCATCTGTATATCTTCTTTGGAGAAAGGTCTATTCAGGTCCTTTGCCCATTTTTACTTGGATTATTTGTTTTTGTTGAGTTGTGGTAGTTCTTTATATATTCTAGATATCAATATCTTATCGGATATATTATTTGCAAATATTTTCTTTCATTCTGAGGGTTGCGTTTTTATTCTGTTGATAGAGTGTTGTTTTTTTGTTGTTGTTGTTTAATTTTGATGAAGTCTGATTTACCTGTTTTTTTTCTTTTGATGCCTGTGCTTTTGGTGTCATAGCCCAGGAATCATTACCAGAAAGCTATTTATTTTTGCATACAATGTTCACTGTGGTCCTCCTGTTGTATTATCTTATTTGCTTACAATTATTTGATGTTTTTGGACTTCCTATGTAGATGATCATTGTAAATAATGTCTTCCTTTACAATATTTACCACTCATTTCCTTTTCTTTTTTGTATTGGATAACGTCCCGTGTTTTTTAAGCTAAATTGTTGGAAATCTTAATTTTAAAATTTACCTTGGATTGTGTCAGGATTTGTAAGAGGCTGAAGGATATGAACCAGATCCCAAAATAATTTAATGAATATTGCGAAAGTGATTTCAGAGAGCAAAGTAAAACTATGTTGAGAGGGAAGGAAGAAAGATTAGATAATTTAACAGATAATGAAGAGCATATTGATATGGAATGGGAATGTAAAATTGTACAAATGAAGATTGAAAAATGCTTACTTTTCCCAGGCTACCATATTTTGTAAGAATGATAAGTGATAAGATACTAGTGTCCAGTCTCCTTACAATTTATTGTACAACTTGTAACACCAGAGTTGCCTGAAGTTTCCTGACTGTATCTAGATCAATTGTAGAGAGGTGATAAAGACTGACAATTGTTTTATATTCTTTTTTACTAGTGATGGTGGGGGGAAGGTTACTTCTTTGCTTTCTGAATAAAAGTAGGAAAGCTATCTAGGCAAGGGAACTACTCCTCTAGACCAATACATAATATTTTAATACTTAAATAATATTTGAACACATGTAATGAATAAAAAAATTAATCACTGAAAATTATAGAAAATAAGAACTTAAAAACTGCAGGGGCACCTGGGTCGCTCAGTCAGTTAAGCATTTGCCTTCGGCTCAGGTCATGATCCTGGGGTCCAGGGAGCAAGCCTGTATTGGACTCCCTGATCAGTGGGGGAGGGGGGGCTGCTTCTCCCTTCCTCTCTGCCCCTCCCCCTGTTTGTATACACTCTCTCTCTCTCTTGCTTACTGTCTCTCAAATAAGTAAAACCTTAAGAAAAAAAAAACTTAAAAAGCACATTAGCTGTTACGGCCACAATGCCAACCTGTACTGTCCCACAGTAATTCTACTGCCCTTAAGAGCTAGCAACATCAGGCTGTGATATACACTTGCAGAGTTTTGAAAATGCATTTTTAGCCACTGTATAATACATCATTAGTTTTTGATGTAGTGTTCAATGCTTCATTAGTTACATATAACACCCAGATAAAAAGCAAAAAAGAAGAAAAAAATGCATTTTTAGTAATCTGTACATTAACAGATATATTGATATAACATGCTTCTTTTTACATACAGTCAAACAAAGCATATTGTTCAGTAAGTTCCTTTTTAATGTCTCATATATATATGTTCTCCTATTTCAAACTATATCTCTATTTGTTCCATTACACAGCTACAACTTAATCCATTCTTTTCTTGATGGTCATTTATAAAGATTATAAAGTTTCAGACTTTCTATTTTTATACATTAGGAGGGTAATAATCATACTTACTATATCTTTGGGCATATGAGAATATCTAGCACATATAACCAAAGTTGGAAATAATAACTGAAGGGGCATTCAGATTTTAAAAATACATAAAACCTATTAAAATGTCTAACAAAAAGTTTGCATAAGTTCATACTATTTCTTGACTTCTGAATTCAACTCATCTTTTAAGGCCAGAGTTAATGCTATGTTCCCCTTAGACCTCTTAGGACCTCCTTTACTCGTCCTAATTATCTGTGAGATTCCCTTGCAATTTTCTTTTACTTTCAAAGTTGCATTATCCTAAATGTATAATAGAGCTGAGGGCAGCATGAGTGGAAATAAGTATGAACCTTGAAGTCATTTGACTGCCTACATTCCAGGTCCCCTTCCACGATTTGTTACTTGTGTGATCTGGGTAAATTTCTTCATCACACAGAACATTAGCTTCTTTTTTTTTTTTTTAAAGATTTTATTTATTTATTCGACAGAGATAGAGACAGCCAGCGAGAGAGGGAACACAAGCAGGGGGAGTGGGAGAGGAAGAAGCAGGCTCATAGTGGAAGAGCCTGATGTGGGGCTCGATCCCATAATGCCAGGATCACGCCCTGAGCCGAAGGCAGACGCTTAACTGCTGTGCCACCCAGGCGCCCCAGAACATTAGCTTCTTACTCTCTCAAAAAAAAAAAAAAAAATCAGTAATGCAAACTTACAATTCCATACCAGAATTCACCATAAAAAATAACTTAAAATGTTGTTTAAGTATACTTAAAATGGGTGGTTGAAGTCACAAAGTTTACTTGATTTAAATACCAATATTTTTTCCAATATTTTTAATCTGAAAATTTAAGATGGATGAATTCAAGAAGGGTCTTGATAAATTACTGGATTTATTATTAAAATAGAAAAAATAAGGCACCCACAGAATTCTGAGATTTAAGCAACAGGTTTACTAAGGTGCTATACGAGATATGCACAAATATATGTTCAGATATATTTCAATTTATTCTTTTTGAATTGTGTACTAAAAAGGAAATATGAAAAATGATAGAATTTTAGTGAAACAAGTTTTGTTTTGAACATCTAATAGTTTATGTCTTTTGTCCCATTATATAGAAATAGCTTGTGAAATATGAAAAATGGAGAAGAAGTAATTTAAAATTTGTATGGATAAATTTGTTTACATTTTAATATTCAAAAATTATTTTATTGAAGAACTCATTCATTTTATGTTTATGAATGAACCCACTTAGACAAATACTTATGCTACTGCTTTTTGTCTAGCATGCATACAATGAACATTTATACCATACAGGTGAAAAAAAGTAACAGAAAAGAAAAAAAAAAGGTGGAGCTACCAATTTGTAAACGCAGCAAGTAAATAAATATAAACAAGGCCTCCAGGAACCTTCAGTTCAGGTTAAATTAGTCGTATAAATGTGTAATTGTGAGGTGGATATAATTTGTGTTGCCTTTGCCAGTGGCTAACAATTATACTAACCACACATTTGTAAGCAATTTTTATAAATACCCTGATCAGGGGCAGCTAGGTGCCTTAGTCGGTTAAGCATCTGCCTTGGCTAGGTCATGATCTCAGGGTCCTGCTCAGCAAGGAGTCTGCTCCTCCCTCTCCTCACTCCTGCTCCTGCTCATTCTCATTCTCTCCCTCTTTCTCTCTCTCATGCATCCCCCCAAATAAATAAAAAAATCTTTTCTTCTGTTCACATTTTTTTGATGGATAGATGTGGAGTCAGTTAAGACTTCGCAGAAAGATGTATCTTAGAATGTTTTGGTTATGGTTTATAATTTAAAAAGAACATTTCTCTATAAAAGTGTTAGATCACAGTATTTTAACACCACAAATAGTGGCTAATGGTTTCCTTGGACCAGAATCTGAGACAAGTTTTCCTATAGAAGTGACTCATTAAGATAAGTCAAGAGGAATCTGGTAAGGGACTAGAGGAAAGCAGGTGAAGAAGGGAGAAGGAGCCAGCCCCGTCGTGAAGTGCTGGCTTCATTGATAAAGCAGGGAATGAGGACCATGAAAAACACTGCAAAGTTTGTTCTCCATTGAGCGGAGGGAGCTTGATTTTCAAAATCCTACACCAGTCAATTGCTTGCAGAGAGAGGGCTGAACTCTGGGCACAGTTATCTCTCAGAGCATCTGAACATCTGAATATCTCGTACAGAACCATTAAGGGGATCATAGATGATCTGGGTAAGAGCACTAACTGTAGCTGCTGGAAAGAAATTTCAAATAATCAAAATGGACAAGATCATGAAAGAAGTTATCCATTTTAATTGCATAACATTACCAGCAATGAGATCTTTTTGATATCATATTTGATAATTATAAGTTACTAGGATGAAAGATCATCAATTCACGGATAAAAATAATAAATGAACGATAATGATGTTCTCAATATTAAGTAAGTGGAAGCCATGACAAATGCCAGGACCATAAATGATTACCTAAGTGAAGATTCTTCTCAGGAATGTGGTGTCATTGAGAGAAATCATGGTCTAACATAAATGTGATACCAATATTTGCTGGCTGAGTAATGAACATGCATGTAGCAGCCACTGTATAGCCTGCTACATTAAAAAATGCCTATTTTTTAATCCATATCTCATTGCATTTTTAACATGATCTATGTTATGGGCATTAGTTTTCTCTTTTAGGCCTAAAGAAACTGAGGGTCTAGAAAATTAAATACTTTAAGTTTACGTTATTGTTGAGTGAACTTTGGATTCAGGTCTCTCAGTGCTAAGATCTGCACTCTTTTCAGTATTATTTTAGGTATTTCCTAAAATTCTACTTTTGATCATCAGATCTTCTGGATGAGAATTGAAAACTAAATGAAGCTGATTTAAGCCTCAGAATAGAAACTTTCCTCTTGGAATTTTAATCATTCCCTTACATAATGGTGACTAAGCTACTGCTAGGATTTAAAATTTAGATAACAAATACGAATGAAGCATCAAAAATTAAAATTTTACTAGTCAATAAGATCCAATATGAAAACGGTGTGCCTTAATAAACTTGTATCCCTAAGACAGAGTAGATAACCCAAGAGTAAGTAATCCATCTATCTCCTATCTTCTTGCCTGGGCCTTAAGAGAAAATAACCTGCCATTATTGACTATGCCTTTTTTTTTTTTTTTAATTAGAAACAGTTCTCAAGTTTTAAAGGAGAGAAAAGATACAGTTAATACTAAGCCAGGCAAAATAATCAACTTTTCATTAAACAGGATGTGATATTTAGACCATAATCTAGTAATAAAATATCCATTGTATTATATTTTTTGAAGTTTGAACTCCAGAAACATTTCTCATACTTTAGGTATTCTAATATGCTCCATACCGAAAACCAGTATGCACTTTTTAATTTAAAATTTACAAATTTTCAAAAGGTAATATATTATTAATTAGGAATTGTTCTGCTTGATTTATTGAGATAATTAGGACAATCTGACACACAAAAATAAATTGATTATTCATCAAAACTTTTCTTGTAAAGCAAATAATTTAATTCATTTTCATTTGCCCACTTTCTTACCTTTATTCTGGGAGAGGTTTCTTTTTTTAAGAGGATGTTTTAAAGTTTGATCTGAAAAGCTTAAAAAAAAATAGTTGTGTCTTGTCAAATATTAAGAAGAAAAGATGAGAAGTGATTCATTTTAGGCAGTAACACCAGTGACAATGAGCTGTGAAAGGTTTTATTTTTATAATAGAACTAATTCAAGAAGTAACTATGGAAAAGTTGAAACCCCATGAGCTTGTAAAGCATATTGCTGTAATTATCTCTGCTTTCTCCTTCTTTCACAGAAATGAAATCACTTCAAACAAAACTATTTAAAAAAGAGACAAAACCGCCACATATAATATACCCAAGCCTAGGAAAAGTCAGTTATTTTAACGAATACAAAACAAAGTCTAATGAAATGAATGACATTGAGTAGTGTGAGCATAATTTCCATTTTTTGCCTTCCTTTTAGGAAAATGTCTTTATGCTTCATTTTTTAAATAATAATCTAAAAATAAAACAAGCTTTTACAATGGTAACTGGCATTGTTAGTAAATTGCAAATTCTTGTTCCCCACACAAGAAAGTTATTTCTCCTTGTTCTTGTTCTATAGGGAAAATTTGCTTGTTTTGTTAATATAATGTAATAAAATATGCCACTTATTTCCAACATTTCGCTTGTAATCATTCAAAAGTTAACGTTGATAGTAATTGAAATAGTCTTTTAATGACATTGTTCCAAAATAATTACCAGTAATTTTTACAAAATATTTATTTGGCAACTTTCTGAAAGCAATAGACACCTCTCCTATAAGGCAAATAATATGAAATTAAAACAGGATGATAATTTATGATTAAAGCATATATAATTAAACATATATATAAATATATGATTAGAATTTATAATTAGATTTTAGTGAGCTATAATGTATATGTAGTAAAATTCATTTTCTTTGATGTATAGTTTTATGTTTTGAAATCATATGCAACCATAAAATTATCATCATAACCAAGATACAGAAAAGATCCATTACCCAAAAAGATTCCCTCATTTTGTACTCACTCTCTTCTGCTAAGTCTACCCCCATGTCACCACGGATGAGTTTCTGATCTATATACATTTGCTTTTTCTAGAATGTCCTGTAAATGGAATTATGTACGGTAACCTAGCTTTTGAGTAAGGCATTTTTTCATTTGAAATTTAGCCATGCCTTTGCACACTGTCAGTTGTCAGCAGTTCCTTCACTTGTATTATTGAGTAATACTCCACTGTAAGATTATACCGTTATACCACAGTTTATTCACTTACCAGATGAAGGACATTTGTACTGTGCCCTGTTTGGGTCATCAGGATTAATGTTAATTATAAACATTCATACACAGGTTTTTATGTGAAAATGGCTTTCAATTCGTTAGGCAGATACCGATGAATGGTATAGCTGGGTAATATGAATGTAGCTTTTCAAGAAACTGCCTATCTAGGAGCTCCTGGGTGGCTCAGTCGTAAAGTGTCTGCCTTCAGCTCAGGGTGTGATCCCGGGGTCCTGGGATTGAGCCCCACATCGGGCTCCCTGCCCTGCTGGGAGCCTGCTTCTTCCTCTCCCACTAAAAAAAAAAAAGAAAGAAAGAAACTGCCAATCTGTTTTCCAAAGTGACTATGCCACCAGGAATGTATGTGAGTCCCAGTTGGTCCATGTTCTGTGGCAGAATTTGTAATTGCCATTTTAGTTTACTTCTTTTCATTCTGCTAGGTTCATAGAATATACTCTTTTTGAAATAAAAAGTAACAAAAACAAACTAATTGTTTAAATGGAGTTATTCTGGGCACCTGAGTGGCTCAGTAGGTTAAGTGTCCCTCTTGCTCAGGTCATGATCTCTAGGTCGTGGGATTGAGCCCGATGTGGGACTCTGAGCTCAGAGCAGCATCTGCTTGAGATTCTCTCCCTCTCCCTCTGCCCCTCCCCACCACTCACACATGCTCTCTCTCTCACAAATAATAAAATAAATAAAAGGAGCTATTTAGTTGAGCATAATGAATAATGTCTAGAAAAATGACTGTCTTATGTTTTGAAAAGTAAAGCTAATCCTCTGCAGTATAAATTGATATTGTTTATAGTAAATTAGGAATGCAAGATATTTTATGGTTATATGAATCAACAAATTTTGTTTTCAGGGCACATCAAAACATCTGGGTTATTAGATATCTCAATAGTTACCTAAACTTACTTGTCATTTCAGAAATAGGACATCTGCATAAAACAATGTATTTTTTTCCTTTTCAGGTAGGAAAACTTACTGAGAATCCAGTATTTTTCTGAGTTAAATTTCTATGGGCAAGTTAAATAGAATTAAATTGAAAAGAAGTACATGCATTTCTTAAGCACGGTAACATTTGGATCAAGGAGTGAATAGTTTTATTCATATGGCTTAAACCATAAACAACATTAAGTTTCAAACTTCAATGCTAGTCAACTAACAAAGAAAATCTCTAGAAATTAAGTAAAAAAGTATGCTGATCCATAGCAGCTGTGTTTCTAAAATCAATTAATAAGCAGAGAACATTTTTGAAGACCACCAATTCTAATTTTTAGAAAATTTTATCATGCTAATTTCATCAGTGATGGAGTCACTCCTAATCTTGATTTCATCCATTTAGTAGATATTTTGAGAATGTAGCACCCACAGAGGTAGCATCAAAAATTAAAAATTAGCAAGCTACTTTTCCAAGATTATTTTAGGAATTCCAGAATCTGGCACTTTGCAAAAGCCCCCGAAACTGTGAAAATTGTATTTCCCCAATGTTTAGATTTTGATTATATGCACAAAAATGTTAGTTAATTGAAAAAAGGAAAAAAAAAACCATAAATAGGGTACCATATTGGCAAACACACTTGATAAAGAGCTTCAGTTGGTCTCATCAGTTGTTCTTCTCGGGAGTTACTGCTATATGGAAGTTTTCACTAAAATTATGTGGAAATTATTGAGGCAATTAATAATAGCGGTTAATTGACTTTTAGGGGTGATTCTACTTAATGGTTTCTTTGTTTAATTTCCATATCACTGACCAAAAAATTGTTCACTGTAGAGAAAAATGTACTTAAAATTTTAAAAAAAATTAATTTGTTTAATAATTTAGCATAATCATATGGAAAGAGTAAAATTGAGACAGTTTTTCAATTTTAAGCTATTATAGTCATTCTCCATACAAAAAAAAATGCACAGAAATGGGTTTTGTCACTGTACTTTTTCTCTCTTTTATCTTTCATGATCATAGAGATAAATTATATCATTATATTGAAATCATCAGGAAAACGTTCTCTTGAAAGTTACTGAATAGATTGTTAATGCAAAAATATTCAATGAAAAATTGGTTAAATTTCCATATTTTTATCCTGTAAATCTCTTCTTCTTAATGAAGGGATTGTGACTGTCATTTCAGTGCTCCAGAGAGGCTTGAGTTTACTAGGGACATGGTGGCATATTTTTTTATGTTTTAAGACTAAATTTAATGTGCCAGAATATAACAAGGGCACAAAGACAAGAGATGCTGATACCTGTCAAACTCAACCAAGTTAATTAGGATAAACTGAAATGCAGAAAGCTAATTGTGTCAGATAAGATATCACACTTTAATTATGTGTTTAAGAGGTGTGATACTAACTTCAGCCCAATCCTTTATTATAAAAATTCTAGCTACTTCCATATGTGGAGTTTGAATTTGTTTGTTCTTTTGATGATTTAAAAAGATGTATAAAATTCAAAAATCATATTTTGACACATAAGACTACAGGTTTATGTTCTTGTTCATAAATTAGACAAGCTAACGAGTGACTTGTACACCCTTAGAAATAAAGCCTCACCCCAAAATTTACCTTAGAAACAAATGGAAAATTGATGATAGCTATTAGGGACAAATTAGGAATAATTAACACCCCAAAATAGAACATCAGTTTTGCCTATAATAGGTATTCGATAAAATTGTGTTGAATATATTTTTTATTCTTTCCTATTAAATCTGAACTGAAACATGTAACCACATACTCAGTCTTATAGAATTGAGACTGAATTCAAATTTAACTATAAAACGACTATCCACTGAGATATCATCCATCTAAAAATTAACTATCAGAAATATATTTTCCTAGGAAAAAATTCTCAATAAGCAAAAGTAACTGAAGTTAGTTTGACTTATGTTTTGCTACTACGGCTACTATAGTATATAGAAATGACGAAGGTCTAAAAGAGAAACTGATATTGAAGTTAATGTATCTTAACCCTTCTATCTTGAAGTTACAGAATTTGTGGAAAGGTTAAATTAGGTAGGATGCATATTTATTGGGTTGTACAACAATGAAGAGAGTTTTAATCTAATCTGAGCTTGAAACCCATTCTGCCATCTATTAGCTATAAGAAATGGGAAATTTACTTAGACTATATATTTTATCCTAAAATATGGTTTCTTTTGAATACAAGCCCAACCGTTATTATTAACTATGCCATAAGAATAGACAGAGACCAATACAATACTAGAAAACCAGGAATTAGACTTGCCCCCCGACAACATGAGTTTAAACTGCCTGGGTCCACTCATACACGGATTTTTTTCTTCAATAAATACTGCAAATTTATTTTCTCTTCCTTATATTTTTCTTAACATTTAATTTTCTCCAGCTTACTTTATGGTTAAGGATACAGTCTATAATACATACACAAAATATGTGTTAATCAACTATTTATCAGTAAGGCTTCTGATCAACAGTAGGCTGTTAGTTGTTAAATTTCTGAGGAGTCAAGAGGTATTCATAGATGTTTGACTGCATGGGAGTGCAGGTTAGGTGCCCCTAACCTTATGCTGTTTGAGTGTCAACTGTAATAATCATCCTGGTTATAATTTCTCCACATCACTTTCTTCATCCAGTATAGTCACCATCTTTTGATTCACGTACCTAATCAGAAACATTTTTGGAAATAAAGGTTATTTCTAGAGGCTGTACCCAATTCAGATCATGTGCCTTCCGTGCCAGATGTTATAGGGTTTGGAAATGTCAACATAAAGAATGGCTTATTTGCTTACGGGGTCTAGAGTAAGATAACCAAAGAGGGAAAAATCTGTCTAGTCTGAAAGCTCATAGATGGCTTTCTGTCACAGCTCAGTGCCTTCTCTGCCCGTAGCTATAGACACTCTGAGAATCATGATCAGAATATCATGAACCTTGGCAAACTGAAGAATATGAAATCTCTGATACCTTATAATTAATATGCTTTTAGGACACTGTAACATGGATATGAGAATGGAAAGGCTTGAGTAATTAAGAAAGCCTAAGCCCTCCAACTACTCACACATACTTCTTGCTAATAGTGTCTCAGTTGAATTGGTTTTGGCCCTGAATGTGGATGAAGAAGATAGTCATGAAGAAATATGCATTTGTTCTTGTTACCTTTCTCTATTACTTATTTCAGAATAGATACTTAAAGTTGTACTGTTAACTTGCTATGCTTGGGGTAGGTGAATTACCATACCAGGACTCTTTGCTAACAGGTGAATACTAACCACAGGACATTGAATAGCTGAGAAGATGTGGACTGACACATCCCAGATCATTCAGATACTGCCAGCAATGAGTTTATAAAATAGCCCTTGAAGACAAAATCATCTGGTATGTCTGTAGCAGCCTGTCTCCAAATGACTGACTATGGAAACGTCAACCCTATCTTACTAACTGTTAGCACATCCCTGGCAGAGGGACATAGCATGGCTGGTGACTTGTTGAGACAGTCCTTCCTTTCAGTAGACATGCACAACATTGGATTGGGAGGCTGTCTCCAAATGCCAACCACCCCATGTGCCATTAATGACAATCACCATGAACTGTGTTCATTCACCCACACAGTTGCTTTCCTCTCTTGTTTAAAATGAAAGGAGCGTGCCCACACCTCTCAAGACAAGGATTTGTACTTGAGTTGAGTAACTCTCAACTGTGTGCTTTCAAAGTCTTCACTTCTTTCTCCCACATCCATTTATTTCTGCCAGCTGGAAAATACACATTGGTATACAGCAACCTCTTCTAGTGTTTGTTATTTTAAACAGAGATTTTTCTTTCTTAACCCTAAATTTCCTTTCAGTCTCTGTTACCCTTCTTCTTACCGTATCTCTGAAGGTTTTTTTGCAGATGTCTGCCCATCTTTACTTGCATTCATTCTTCTACACCTTTAATAATTTCCCACCTGCACAACTGCAATGTTCTTGTTCTTGCTTTGTGACCCCAAATTTCTTTTCCACTAACAGAGTGATTTAAAAATTTTTAATCACACTATTGCTCCCCTGTAGTTGCCACACAATAGCTTCCCATTGGCTTTTTTTAAAGATTTATTTATATAGAGAGAGAGACAGAGAGAGAACAAGCATGTGTGGATTTAAAGATTTATTTACATAGAGAGAGAGACAGAGAGAGAACAAGCATGTGTGGATGAGTGCGGGTAGCGGCAACGNCTTTTTTTTAAGATTTATTTACATAGAGAGAGAGACAGAGAGAGAACAAGCATGTGTGGATGAGTGCGGGTAGCGGCAACGGGAGAGAATCCCCAAACAGACTCCCTGCTGCGTGAGGAGCCCCACACGGGGCCCAAACCCATGACCCTTGAAATCAAGACCTAAAACCAAGAGTCTGTTGCCCAACTGAGTCGCCCCTCCCACTGGGCTATCAACAGACCTCAAGACTCTTTGTGATGGGGATCTGCCTTTTCCAACAATATCTCCCTCCCTCATGATCCCCAGATACACTGATATTTTTTTCCTTAAACATGCCAAATTTGTTCTAAAAAGAGTGTTGCACTTACTGTTCCCTCTAAGACTTCTCTACAAAATCCTTAGTATCATCCTCTTTCACCATTCAATTTCAATATGTTTCCTGTAAAGGAACTTTCTTGATCACTCTGTTACTCTAAGGAACTACCCACCTGCAATTTCTATCATATCACCTGTTTAACTGTACTTATGTCATTTGCCACTGTCTGAAATTATTGTGTTTATTTTTCCACTTTAATGTGTCTTCTCCTATGGAATAAGCTGCAAAGGGAGAGAAGGAAGCTCTCTTTATTGTTTGCAATTGTCCCCCAAGAGTTTAGAACAGAGCCTGACACCTTATAGATGCCAATCAGTGTTTGTTTCAAGAACATTGTTATGTGTAAATCAGGGTAAATATTACACAGTTACATTAACAGCATGCCTGAAGAAAACTGGCTAAGTTAGAAACCTTTGGGGGATTTTTTTTGTCCAAGATAAAACAGTTGGAAAGAAGTGTCTTCTAATTTGTTAACAAATTATAAGGGCTATGGGTGATTTCTCTCTAAAACCTGGAACACATAGTTTGCATACTTTGTAACATGAAATCTCATAGGAAATCAAAGCAAAACAAATAAAATAACTCAAGAAAACAAGGCTATTATTCCTTGCCAACTAATGCTCCATTTGCTGTCACTTTGATGACACATTCCCAATTTTATTCACCTAAACCCCCCCAAAAAAGTTCTATATGTTGTGAGATTAAGTATGTTTTTAGAAAAGACAGACTTGTTCTGAGATGAACAGTGGTGCAGATACACTGCCTTAGCTGCAGACATCTGTAGATTATTTTTTTAATGAATTTTCAAAAGTCATGGAGTAAATGATAAATTAAAGATAATTAAACCTTACAAAATAAGTGTGGATCTTTGAAGAAGTAATAAGTGTTTCATTAGGGACATCGCATGTAACCAGAAATGTCCCTTTGATGAAAGGAAGGAGGAACATTTAACTCTCAAGTTGATATGCTAATCAGTGTCAACCCTAACATTTTGGGGAAGTTAATGGAGATTGAATTAGGGAGGTTGAGATCAGCAGAGGAGTTAAAATGCCTGAAGTTAGCCATTTGGAATCACACTGAAAACAAACAAAAACAAACCTAATGGCTGTTAAATAGCTAGTTTCATGGGGAGAAGGAAGTATATTATCAAACAACAGCTTTTAACACAGGATAATTTATAATAAAAAATGCCAGTTTGTTATTTCAATAATACTGAGATTAATGAACTATTAGTTATTAAATATATTTCCATTTTTAAGCACCCAGAGAAAACAATTTGAACTTTTGAATATGTGAGTTTTAAAAGTATTAACTGTAATGAAAAACAAATGATTTATTATTCTGCTTTCCTTTGCCATCAACTGAAAGTGAAAACATAATTACGGTATAGGAAGTGATGGAAATGATTCAGTGATCAATAGAGACAGGGTTAATTTAATATTGGGCTATCTATCATCCACGTTAACAAATCTGTATTGCAGATATCAACTGACAAAAAATTGAGCATTTAACTGTTTCAGGATAAGAATATCCTTCTTTTGGTATTTCTTGCCTTGATTTAGTAACACTGACATTTGAATTTACCAGGAAAAAGAAAAGTTACAGCTGAGACTGTCCACCATATGGATCTCGTGTGTTATATGTCATCCTCCACAGGGGAAGAGCTGATATCTTCCAATATCGAGGATTACTATAGCAATGTGTGGTGGTCAGGCATTGAGGACAGACGATGTAAACATATGTATATAAGAATTTACCAGCTAATTCTTTTTAAATTCAAATATAAAAGTATTGTGTTTAATGTGCTTACAGAGCGGAAAGGAGGTAATATTAAATGACCAGCCACAGTATTCCTATTGACTTGCAAGACACGTTAGGCATGTTATCTCATTCACTTTTCTTCACGACCATGTGTATTATATTTTATCACCATTTCAGGGTTGATAAGGAGAAGTTCAAAAATCTATGTAATTTGTCAGAAGCCACTCTGCTAGTTAATGGCCCAGCTATGGTTTCTATGCAATTCTTCCTAAGTGGAAAGCACACAGTGCAGCTTTTCCACATAATCTGGTGGTCTCATACTGGGATTGGTGGAGGTAGAGGGAGGAACAAATAGTGAGCAGGTACATGACTAAGTCATTGTCAAAAGGAACCAGGTAGCAAGCCATCGCAAACACAAAACTCTTTCTCTTTAACACAAATAGTTCAGACGAGCTAGAGCCACTATATCATGTTTTAGAATGTTGACTGCACAAGAAACCCTGTACTTCAAAAGGCCTGTCTATAATTTCCCGTGACACCTATTGTAAGGCAAAGAAGATGGTCTCCCACGTAAGACACAACTTGTTTAAATCTTTTTTGTTAAATCAGTTCTTTTCGAATGTCACTCTTCTAAGAATTTTGCAAGTAGTTTCCCATTTATCTTCATACCACTGGTAAGTACGAAGGCATACTGTTTTCTACCATTGTCTGGATGTGGCATCTAGTTCCTCAATCACAGGGTTTCATCATCTATACAATGACAGCAATACCATTCTCAGGGTGGTGGAGGGATGAGGGAGTGAACCTGTATAATGTGCCTCACATGCAGTATTTGCACATTAAATGGTATTTCCTTTCTTCCCCAACTACATAAAATACAGCAAATTCCACACCTTGGTCTTTTCAGGGACTACAAGGCTCTGAGAGTAATGCTCACCCACCTCCCCCCTGCACAGCCACTGGAGTTCCCTCTGACCTCTACAACACAGATGGAGTAGAATGTGCTGTTCGGACTATCCAAAGAGGTACTAGTCTGCATTTTGACAAAAAACAAGAACTTTTGTGCACCAAATAGTGCCACGAAGCTGCAATTAGCATCAGAAGCATTAAACTAGACAGCAGAACAGCAAACATAAATCACAAGCAGATTACTTAGGGCTTTTAACACAGGCATTTATACCTCCCATTAACAAACCATGATGACAACGGCTTATACATATAGAGAGCAGCAAACGCATCTATATAAACCCTATTAGTTTGATACTCTATTGATTTTTGCTGTTACACATATGGGTACTTGATGCATAATTTACTTCATTATTACTAAACACGTGCCGACTTACTTCGGATGCCATTATTATGCAAATTATATGCCAAGACACTGAAGAAGCATTATAATATGTTTCTATTTCTCTTTGGATTCATTCTCTTTGGAGGATTTTCTAGTTATACCAAGTTTGATGATGGGAACCTGCTTTTTTATTTTTTTTAATATTTTATTTATTTGAGAGAGACAGCACAAGCAGGGAGGAGAGGGAGAAGTAGGCTCCCCACTGAGCAGGGAGCCTAATATGGGGCTCAATCCGAGAACCCAGGGATCATGACCTGAGCCAAAGGCAGATGCTTAACTGACTGAGCCACCTGGGCACCCCAGGAAGCTACTTTTAAATAGATTTATGCCCAACGGAAAACTATGACTGGTTTGGTTACATTGTGGTCAAATGAAAGAAGTCTGTTTTGATCTAAGGTTATAATTCAAATTTAATTTATGAACCCATCCTATGGAGATTTGGTTGATTTTTTGTGCTAATGTACTGGCAAGTAGAAGAACTGTAGATATCAATAGCGTTTAACCGGTATGTACTGTCAATGGCTGAGTTATTTTCAACAGTCAAATATCTAACTTTAAAGGATTTCATTATTTTGTAACTATGTTACAATAAAATATGTTAAAGTAAACATTTCTTATGATATTCTTTTCCAATTCTGGATCCATGTTACAAATGTATGTACAGGGAACACTTTATAGTTCTCATTGAAATTGTGCATTCTAATCATTTGTTTCTCCTACATGAGTATCTACCATACTGACACTTATTAACCCACCACTCCCACTCTTATTTAATACATTCCATTGTCCTGATGCCCGTTTGCTTCTCAAGTTTCTCCTTAGCTATTTGCACAGTGATTGCACTATCAATCATTCATTTTCTTCAAATTAGTTCTGCATTTTGTGACTTTTCCTATTTGTTACACTCGCAATGTGACCTCTTCTATCTGCTACAACTTTCTTTCAACCTAAGTGTGGATCCATAAAATGCATATGTATGCGTAAATACAACGTCCACATAGTTTATCTGACACTCTGTTTACAATCCTGTAAAAAAAAATGATGATTGAAGTATTATCTACTCAATCATTTTTAGGACATAATTTATAGAACTAACAAAGTCACTAGAGAGCTTTCTTCTCCAGAAACAATTCACATACACCCCTAGTCCCTTTATTCCTTTCATAAAGAAACTAATTCTTGGTACTTAAGGGTGAATGGTAACACTTCATTCACACTAAAAGGGAAAAAAAAGAAAGAAAGAAAAGAAACAGTGAAAGCAATTTTGATGTAAAGCAATTTCTTAACCTCGTACCTATTCATACAAAATACACCACAAACTAATATTACTCCAATAGTTTACACTTCTAATTATAGTCTGTTCACAAGGAAATCAATTATTTAGAAAATTTAGCCAAATAAAAGCAGCCCGATAGGTTAACCAGACTTATTAGTGGTGAACGGAATTGGAAATCACGAGGGGTGGGAAGTAGAAGGTAGGTGAAAGGTTTAGTTTTTTTCTAAGGGAGTCACTTAATCAAAGAAAAAGGATACTTAAGGCTGTGACCATTTATTCCAGGTGCTTTGTCTTTCAATAATGGGTAAGTACAAGATTGTGAAACTCATCTTGCTTATTGATTGCTGCACCACAATTCCACCTGGCATGTGTAACTACAATCTAGTTGTAGATTTCATGCAGAAAGAAAGCAACACAATCATTTTTAAGCACGAGGGCTGTGTTTGATTATTTCACTTCTCTCCCACCCTCAGTGCTATTTGTTACAGTTACAAACACATGAAATATTCAATTATAGTTGACCCTTTAACAGTGTCTGGGGCTTAGGGTCACTCACCTCTGCAAAAAGCTACCTATAACTTTTGACTACCCCAAAACTTAACTACTAATAGCCTACTATTGACCACAGGCCTTACCAATAACATAAACAGTCAATTAACATATTTTTATATGTATGATACATTGTATTCTTATGATAAAGTAAGCTAGAAAAAAGAAAATGTTATTAAGAAAATTGTAAGAGAATACGTTAGCAGCAATGTACTGTAAAAAGTCATCCTGTCAGTGAGTCCAGGGTCCTGTGGGCCTGTCATTGCTTCAACAGTGTTTGGCAGAACTGACCCACGGATGGCCCTTCTTTCAGCCTCCAACCACTCTCTAACCTCCTTTCTGTTGCAAGCCTCCAAACGATTTTCTCAGCTGCTCTCTGCCTCCAGAGCAGCCAACAACCCCACCCCCTCCTTTTTTAAAAGCTTTGCTCCTTACTTCCAATCAACCATATGCTAACAGAATTTTGTCAGACTTATTCCACCACCTTGGGGGCCGCAGTCAAGCACGTGGTCAACACGCACCTAGGGGCCTTTTACACCTGCCTCTCTCTGGGCTTCTATTTCTGTGATGTAGCTCTGGAGCGCGGTGGGGGCCACTTCTTCCTTGAGTTGGCAGAAGAGAAGTACAAGGGAGCCAAGCGTCTCTTAAAGACGCAAACCAGCACAGGAGCCGCTCCCTCCTCCAGAACATGCAGACTGTCCCAAGACGGGCGAGGGTAAAACCGGGGATGGCATGGAAGCTGCCACAGGTCTAGAGAAGAATCTAAACCTTCAGCTCCGCATGCCCTGGGCTTTGCCGCGGTAGACCCGCATCTCTGTGACTTCTGGGAGAACGACTTCCTAGACGAGCGGGGGGCGGGGACGACTTATTAAGAACATGGCGACCACCTGACTCACCTCCACAAGCTGGGCTGGCCTCCAGCCTGGGCAGAGAGAGTGTATCTTAGAAAAGCTCACCGTCAAGCACGACTAGAAGCTTCCTAAGCCCAGGTGCTCGTTCTTGAGCGGCCCCTCTGTCATCCCTCTGGTATCAGAGCTTCTGCCTGAGCCTCTCCCTGCAGCCACTAGGCAGCTCTTTCACCCCCCCCTGGAGCCCTCTCCCAAGCTGTGGGCCAAATGGAAACAATAAAGCTTTCTGCAGGGGAAAAAACACTAGCCTGTAAGTGGACCTGCACGGTTCAAACCCCTGTTGTTCAGGGGTCAACTGTATTTGACAATTTGTTCAAAGAGCCACAAGAACTTGAAGGAAAAAAAAAACAAAACAAAACACAAAACTACATTAAAGAAGAGAGTTGAACTGCAAAATAAATAAATAAATAAATAAAAATAAACTCATATAAATATTTAAAAGAATATGATTTAAAACATGTCAGGGTAAAACTTTGTGAATATTGTTGAAGCCAGTAGTAATGTGTTGTCCCACAAACACAATATGCAAATAGGCATAGGATACAAAATTCAAAGTATTATTAATCTTTCATCAATTTTGTTAGCATAATTTATATACAATAAAATATACCCATATATAAAGTACAGTACAGTGCCTTTCGGGAAAGTATATACCTGTATAACTCCCACCATAATTAAGACAGAATATGTACTGTATGGTGATTAACATAATATAATAAAATAAAATAAAAAAAAAAAGACAGAATATTTCTTATATCCCAGAATAATGTGTTGACTCTTCAGTCAATTCCCTCAATGCTGCTAACTTAAGGCAATCTTGGGTCTGATTTTTGTCACTATAGGTGATTTTGGGGTCTTCCTATAATTTCATATAAATGGAATCATACTTTGTTTTCTCTCTGGCTTCTTTTTCTCTCAGTAACATTTTGAGATATGTGCACATTATTGTGTGTATCAGTAGCTTGTTGATTTTTATTGCCGAGTAATATATCATTGTATTTATTGGGTACAATTTATTTGTTAGTTCACTGTTGATGGACACTAGATTCATTTGAATTCAAGGCTATTATGAGAAATAAGCTGCAATAAACATTCATGAACATATGTTTTCATTTCCTTTAGATAAATAATTAAGAATTGAATTGGTGGACCATATGATATCTGCATGTTATACTAAAATGCCCAACTTTTCTAAAGTGGTGGACAAATTCACATTTTACAAGCAAAGCATGAGTGTATCTGTTCTTCAAAATTCACTCTACCACTTGGTTTTATGAATTTATTTTACATCAGCTATCATTGTAGGTCTGAAGTGGTATCTCACTGTGGCTTTAATTAACATTTTCCCAATGACTAATAAGGGTGACAGCTTTCTTTACGTGCTTATTAATTGTTCACAATGGTTATATCTATAATATATGAATTTCTCCTAGTCTTTTCATTACCTCCCTGTTTTTCTTAATTTTGGGGTTTTGTTTGTTTGTTTTGTTTTTGAGAGGGAGGGAGAGAGAGAGAGAGATGGGGTTGAGGGGCAGAGGGACAGGGAGATAAAAAATCCCACGTAGGCTCCATGCCAAGCGTGGAGCCCGACGTGGGGCCTGATCTCACAACTCTGAGAAAAAATCAACACTCAGACACTTAACCAACTGAGCCACCCAGGTGCCCCTCATTTTCTTAATTTTTATATGGTCCATTTAACCAATTTTCTTTTTTTACAATTTGTGCTTCCTGGTCCTACCTAAGAAGTCATAGCCAATCCCAAGGTCACAAACATTTCTTCTTATGCATTTTTCAGAAGAATCTTTAAGGATTTAGGTTTTTAAGTTTAGCTTTATGTTCTATTTCAAAGTAATATTTTTTTTGCTGTGATAAAGGTGAAGGTTATCAAATTATCCAGCATGATCTGTATGTCATGCCAATACTACATTGTCTTAATTCCTGTAGCTTTATAGTATATCTTGAAATAAAGCACTCTATGTTCCCCAACTTTGCTGTTCACTTTAAAAGTTATTTTGGCTGAAAAAAGAAAAACAAAACTGGAGGCATCACAGTTCCAGATTTCAACTTATATTACAAAGCAGCAATAATTAAAATAGTATGGTACTAGCATAAAAATAGACACATAGATCAATAGAATAGAACAGAAAACCCAGAAACAAACCCACAATTAAATGGTCAATTAATCTTAGACAAAGAAGGAATGACTATACAATGGGGAAAAAACCATATCTTCAATAAATGGTATTGGGAAAACTGGATAGTCACATGCAAAAGGATGAAACTGGACCACTTTCTTTCACCATACACAAAAATAAACTCAAAATGGATTAAAGACTTAAATGTGAGACCTGAAACCATAAAAACCCTTGAAGAGAGCACAGGAAACAATCTCTCTGACAGTAGCCATAGCAAAATTTTTCTAGGTATGTCTCCTGAGGCAAGGGAAATAAAAGCAAAAATAAATTATTAGGACTACATCAAAATTAAAAAGTTTCTGCACAGTGAATGAAACAACCAACAAAACTAAAGGCAACCTACTGAATGGGTGAAGATATTTGCAAATGACATATTGGATAAAAGTTTACTATTCAAAGTATATAAAAAAAATGGTACAACTCAATACCCAAAAAACAAATAATCCAACTGAAAAATGGGCAGAAGGCATGAACAAACTTTTCTCCAAAGAACCCATCCAGGTGGGCAACAGACACATGAAAAGATGCTCAACATCACTCATCATCAGGGAAATGCAAATCAAAACTACAATAACCAATGTCAAAGAGGTTGCAACATGTTCGTAGCAGCAATGTCCACTATAGCTAAATTGTGGAAGGAGCTGAGATGCCCTTCAACAGATGACTGGATTAAGATGTAGTCCATATATACAATGGAATATTACTCAGCCATCAGAAAGAACAATTACCCAACATTTGCAGCAACATGGACAGGACTTGGAGGAGATTATGCTAAGTGAAATAAGTCAAGCAGAGAAAGACAATTATCATATGGTTTCACTCATTTTAGGAACATAAGAAATAGCAGGAAGATCAGTAGGAGAAGGAAGGGAAGAATGGGGAGGGGGTAAACAGAAGGGGGAATGAACCATAAGAGACTATGGACTCTGGGAAACAAACTGAGGGCTTCAGAGGGGCGGGGGTGGGGCATTGGGATAGGCGGGTGATGGGTATTAAGGAGGGCACATATTGCATGGAGCACTGGGTGTTATACACAAGTAATGAATCATGGAACACTACATCAAAAACTAAGGATATACTGTATGGTGACTAATATAACATAATAAAAAATTATTAAAAAAAAAAACTACAATGAGGTATCACCTCACACCAGTCACAATGGCTGAAATCAACACCAGAAATAAGTGTTGAGGACAATGTGGTGAGAAAGGAGCCCTTGTGCACTGTTGGTGGGAATGGAAACTGGAGCAGGCACTGTGTTAAACAATATGCAGGTTCCTCAAAATTTAAAACTAGAAATACCCTACAATCCAGGAATTGTACTATTGGGTATTTATCCCGAAATACAAAAACACTAACTCAAAGGGATACATGCACCCCTATATTTGTTGAAGCATTATTTACAATAGTTAAACTATGGAATCAGCCCAAGTGTCCATCAATTGATGAGTGGATAAAGAAGATGTGGTATTTATACACAATGGAACATTATTCAGCCATTAAAAAGAATAAAATCTTGTCATTTCCAACAACATGGATGGAGCTAGAGTTTTATGGTAAGCAAAACAAGTCAGCCAGAGAAAGACAAATACCATACAATCTCACTCATATATGTAATTTAAGAAACAAAACAAACAAGCAAAAGAGAATCAAAAACAAAAACAGACAAACCAAGAAACAAACTGATACTTCCCAGAGGTGAGGTGGGTGAGGGGATGGGTGAAATAGGGGACGGGGATGAAAGAGTGCACTTCTCATGATGAAAAATAAATAAATAAAATTATTAAAAAATTTATTTTGGCTATTTTAGGTTTTGCCTTTTCCAAATAAATTTTACAATCAACTTGATGTTACCGAACACATTCTGTTAGAATTTTAATTGAAATTATATTGAATCTATATATCATTTTTGAGATAATGAACATTGGATCAATATTGTGTCTTCCCAATCACATACGTACTGTAGATATTGTTTAATCTCTATCAGCAATATTTTATACTTGCACTGTACCAGTCATGCACAAATTTTATTAAACATATTCTTAGGTTTTTCATCTCTTCTGATGATATTGTAACTGATACACTGTATTTCATTATTTATTTAGTTAAAAAATATATACACATATAATTTATTTTTGCTTTTTGACCTTGCTAAATTTACTTATGAGTTTTAGTGACTTTGTATATATTTCTTCAGATTTTCTCTGTACACAATCATGTCATCTGCAAATAGACTGTCGTGCATTACCTTTCCAATTTGTATGCATGCTTTTTCTTTTCCTTTTTCTTTTTCTTTTTTTTTTTTTTTGCCATATTGCACTGGCTAAGACTTCTACTTTAATGTTAAATGGAAATAATCAGAACAGATATTCTTGTTTTATTCTCAATCTTATAGAGAAAGAATTCAAACCTTTACCATTAATTTGATGGTAGCTGTAATTTTTTTATAGATAATCTTTATCAATTTGAGAAAGACCCCTCTCTTCTTAATTTATTGGGAGGTTTTATCTTAATGGTTTAATTTTTAAATGGTTTCTGTGAATCTAATAAGTTGTTCATTTTTTCCCTCCTTTATTCATTTATATGTCAACTTGCATTAATTAATTTCTGAATGTTAAACCAATCTTATATTCCTGGAAAGAACACTAATTGGTCATGGTACATTCCCTTTCTCATATATTGCTGGATTCCATTTGCTAATATTTTGTTAAGGACTTTTATATCTATCATCACAAAGGATGCTTTTCTGTATTTTTATTTTATCATAATGATTTTGATTAGTTTTGCTCTCAGAGTAATGTTGGCCTAATAAAGTGACCTGGAAAGTTTTCCTTCTTTTTTGGTCTATTTTTAGAAAGGATTTATATGAGTGTTATCATTTCTTCCTTAAGAATTTGATAGAATCACATAGTCAAATCATGTAGACCGGGGGTGTGTGCATGTGTGTGTGTGTGTGTATCAGGTTTATAATTAAGAATTCAATTTTTTTGGTATAAAGAGGGCTAATTTTCTCTATTTGAGTCAGGTTTGGTAATATATATGTTTAAGTAAGGTGTTGATTTCATCTCACTTTTCAATTCATTGATATAATTTTATTCACATTACTTTCTCACTATGTTTTTAATATCTATATGATTTTTAGTTATATCCCTTCTTTCACATCTGATATTGGTAACATGTATTTCTTTTTTTTTTCTTGATCTCTTTTGCTAGAATTCTATCAATTCTATTGAAGTTTTCAAGCAAATAACAAATTCATGGTTTTTTTCCTGTTATCATCAATTCTTTGACTTGTTATCTTATATTTTCTTCATTGAGTTCTTTTTTTAAAGATTTTATTTATTTATTTGCTGGGGGGTTGGGGAGAGAGCATAAGCAAGGGGAGCAGCAGAGGGAGAGGGAGAAGCAGGCTGCTGCTGAGCAGGGAGCCCAACTTGGGACTCAATCCCAGGACCCTGGAATCATGATCTGAGCCATATATATATATATATATACACACACACACACATATATACATATATATATATATATAATTGCTATTTTCTTTTTTCTGCTTATGTGGGATATAATTTACTTTAGATCTTTAATTTAGACCTTTATTATTTTCAAAAATAAGCATTTAAGGCTGTTCATTTCACCCTAAGCCTTGCTTTATTAACTCCTTCCCACTAGTGTAGATACGTTGTGATTTATTCTTCATTCAGTTAGAAATATTTGAATATTTGAATTTGTGTCTCATATTTAATAAAACATGTTTTATGATCTGGTATGCAGTTAATAATGGGAATCTACCATTTGTACTTAAGATGAATGTGCTTTCTGCCTTTCTTAAGTATCATGTTCTAGAAAAAAACAGTTAGGTCAAGTGTGATTGTGTTGTTCAGATCTTCTAATTCCTTATTGATTTTCTCTCAAAATTAATTTTCAATTACTGAAAGAAGAGTATTAAAATCTGCATTTATAATTGTGGATTTGTCGATTTCTCTTCGTTTTGTCAAATTTTGTTTCATTTATTTAAGTGATTCACATTTATGTGCAAACTCAGTGTACTTTAAGAATATAATTTTGACAAATAAAAGAATTAAAGTTATGCAGAAGAAAACACTGAGTGGTTGTGTAATTTGTTAGAGTCAAATGCTAAGTGCTACCATTCCTCTCCCTTACTCTGTTAGGATTAGGCTTGATTATATGTTGGAAAAAAACATACAATATTAGTGTGGCTAAAACAAAATATGACCTTATCTCAAAAAATAAATTTGAGGTTGGGTATCTTGGACATTATAGAAACTTGCTGCTACCTTTAGGGTCCCAGCTCCTACTTCCCTGTTCCAAAACTCTCAATTAGACCTCTTGCTTCAGAATGGTTGCTAAAGCAACAGCTATCACCACAGACTTCTAGGCAGCCGACTGGAAGAATAATGTCCTAATATAAAGATTTCCAGAAAGCCCTTCACGTAAATTGTTCTGGTATCTCGTTGTTGAGACATTAACACACGGTCACACTAGCCTGTAAAAGATGCTGGGAAATGTGGTCTTTTATTCTGGGTAACTGTGCCTGATAAAAATTTGGACTTCGGTGACTATGGAAGGGGGATGATGGTAATTGATAAGTCTCCAATAATGATTGCTACAATTCTGTGTCAATTTATTTTTTTCACTTTATTATATATTGTTTCTCCTTCCATATTAGATTATGTGCTCCCTTGAATAGAAACAATATATAATAAATGAGCAATACTAATACCATGGCATAGCCCAGAAACATTAACAGAACTTATAAATATAACACTAATAAAATCTGGAGAAATCCAGAGAAGCTGACCGAAGTGGACATAGTTTCAGATGGGTATTAAAAAATGGATTAAAATTCAAGAATTTATTCATTATTATTAAACCATAGTTCAGGAACAGGGTGAAATCAAATCCAGATGAGACCACTGACCAGTTTTTATAAAGAAATAGCATTTCTATCACAAGAAATGAGAAGATTTTTTAAATGTTTTATTTATTTTATGGTTATAATATGGGTACACTAAATTTCATTCTGTAATAAACCTGGGTACATTTTTTAATTAAAAAGAGATATTAGTTATATCTGTGACCCTGTTTTTAAATGTTACCGCTATTTAGGAAATTGCAAATAAAGGAAAATAATTTCTGCGATAACACCTTTCAAAATTTAGTTAGGTGTCTGTAGGTACCTACTATGAAATTCGATCTAAAAGAAACAGGACTGCAAGTTTCCGGCACACCGCTTTAATGGCTCTGCTCTATGAGTCTATGTGTGTCTATGCATGAAGGAATGCCTCTAATTCCCTGTTTGATGGAAAGCTTACAGCAGTTGTTTCAATAAAGCACTAAAGTATCAGAATATAATACATCCAAAAATAAAAGACAAATCCTGTGCATTCCACCTGCTTCTTTAAATCCTGCATCCTGTTCCTTTCAGGGTATTTTGTCTTTCATCTCAGAAGCCCACAGAACAATGTCACAGGCAGTTAAAGCATGTTGACACACTTGACATCCAATTTAGTTAATGCTAGGTCAGGCTGGAGATGCAGAGGCACTGCTATGTATGCAGCAGAGAAGGCCATATGCAACTACTGAGGAATAGCCTCCAATTCCCAGGATACTTGTTAAACAATTCTCATGTCAGAATACCAGCAAGAGAGCTCGAAAAATCAGTGGCACAATTACACATGCACGTTAACAGATTGTTTTGAGAGTTAATGTGTTAAAATATATTGCCTTTATCCCTTCTCTCTCTGAAATGGATTCTTTCCATAGCTCTTACAGTCAGTTTAAGACTCCAAAAGACAACGATGAGTTCCTTTACTCGGTGTTATTGGGATAATCATTACAGTCATTATTTTTAACACAGTACAGTATTTATTTAAGCTTTGTGTGTAGCACGGTTTAATTTATCTGATGTCTGTCAACTTTCACAAGAACTGGCAAAATGCATGTAGTTGTTGCATTAGCAAATCTAAACACACAATGGGGCATGCTGCCAATGCAAATTAATTAGACAACACAGCCCAAATATTCATATTTGCACATGCTGATAAAAACTGGTGACTACTTTGTTGTTTGTTGTTCTTTTTTTTTCTTTTTTTTTTTTTACAAGTTATACCTTATGTATATACATTTCAACTTTTAGGTGAAGTCCTCTAGGTAGTGCAATACCTTATAATTACCATTAAATTCATAAGAAAATTAGTTCATGTTAAAATCTTTGCATTCTTGAATATCAGGAATGTTATAAATCCCTGAAAAATTACTTGTTTCAAACCATGGATACATCCTTAGTATTTATGAACTTAAAAGGTTAATTTAAAATTTGAGTTCCATCCACATATCAGGCACTCTATTAGGTGATGGGAATAGAACAAAAAATACTTGAACCAACTGATATTCCTGGGAGTTACTGAGATTTGGAGGCATATTCTATCCTTCAAGGTGGCTTGATGTTTACAAATGGAATGGGAGGTATATTTCACTCAAAGGTAGGTGACAATAACATCCAAAACACTAAAAAGGGAAAATGTTTAAAATTTGTCTTTTAATAAACTTTAATTTTAGAACAATTCTAAATTGATGAAAATCACAAAGATGTGGAATAGAAACTTTCCTATAGCATTTAATGCCTTTCATTGGTATGGTATATATTCTACAGTTAGTAAACTAACATTGATACGTCATTATTAACTAAAGCCCATACTTCAGGCACATTTACCCAGTTTTTATCTAATGTCCTTTTTCTGCTTCACGATCCCACCCAGAATACCACAACACATTCTGTTGCCATGTCTTTTTAGGGTCTTCTCGGCTCCAACAGTCTCATAGCTTTCCTCCTCCTCCCCCTCCTCCTCCTCCTCCTCCTTCTTCTATTTTAGGATGATGTTGGTATTTGGGGACAATATTATTCAGGTAGAATGTACTTCAATTGGGATTTGTCTGATTTTTTTAATGATCAGATTGAATAGGCTATCCATATTCTCTGGCTCTCAGTTGGATTTGGCCAATAAAGAATCAAGTAGACAATCATGGGGGATGAGGCTGTTTTATATTTCCACAGCTCTCCCCAGGTGTGCACCTCAGGCTGATTGTATCACTCGGACACAGTGCACAACTCCACTGAAGGTGTCCTATCTACAGTTCTCAGGTTTTCATAGACATTGCTCTCTTTGTCACTTCTGGAACTAAAAGTAATTGCATCTTCACTCTTAAGGTCCTAGATTATTTTATTACCCCTCATGATCTCCCTACTCCTCACACACATCTTTGTAAACAGTCCTTCTAATAAACACTCCTCGAATCATCCTAATGAAGTTACGGCATCTTTTTCCACTGGAACCCTGATTGGTACATTATTGAATCAAATTTAGTGTCTCTTGACATTGAGGCAGAACTGACTGCTTTAAATATGTATCTTTCTTGTATTATAATACCTTATAGGGGAAATTGTTTGTTGATGGGTATTGCTATTTTTTAGCACTTCCATTTCTTTGAAATCTTCCTTAATGTGGCAAAGATTTATTTATTTTTCTATTTATTTTCCCTTTACAACTGACTACAATTCCAAGTAACTCCATTTTATTGCATTACTCATACCCTTTATGGGTAGCTAAATGCTTGCTTACTAGGAGAGAATTAACTGCTGCTATGGCTATAGGGACAGGCTGTTAGTTCGTAACTCTCCCTTTGGGTCCTTGAGCTGTACCCTGTTTCCATCAAAAACCTATAGGCTCTGTCAGTTCCAGCTGAGACAACCTTCCAGTCGTCCTTCCCAAGCCACTGGACATATGACTGAAGACATTGTGTACCTGGCAAGTGAGCCCATCTGCCAAGTGAACACTACCACATTTTCTTATGTGATGTCACATGGCACAGAAGACTTAACCAAACAAGCTCTACCCAAATGCCTGACCTAGAAAAAACATGAAATATAATTTTTAAACTTGTTATTTAGAGCACTTAGGTCTGGATAGTTTGCTATGCAGAAATAGAGACCCTAAGAAGAATCTAATACTTGGAAGAGGAGTTTTCCCCAAATATCCTCACCATATGCCATTGCTTTTGGGATGAAGCAGAGGGCAGAAGCTACAAGAGACTTAAAGGGACTGTTAGCAAAAGCTGGAAACCCTTCCACAAGACTTGTCAAGGGCTTTTAAAGACAATAAGGAAAATATTATTGTAACTTGGAGAAAAGCTGATGTCTATTACAGGATGAAAGGTTTGTTGATACTGCACTTGTGGAAAACTAGCACAATGGATAGACGTTCATTTTACCATGTGTTCAAGAAAGCTTTTAACAGTGCATGTCTGATACAGTAGGAGACACACAAAAATCTATAACATTATTTTATTTGTGGTGTTTTATTATAATAAGTATTTAATTTAAAAAATACGCATTTGTGAAATTTAAACAAATTTTTAAAAATTGAGAATGTGCATCACAATAGTATTCTATTAGTCCAACAAGAAAGTTTCATGGTTTATAGTTGATTTGGGTAATATTAAGCCTCTATGATTTGAAATACCACTTTTACTATATGGTAATCTTCAACTCCTCCTATTAAATTATTTTCTAGTTAAGCACTTCACTATGTGACTTGGATGTCCAAATCTGTAAGCACAATTATCAAAGATTTTAATTACACATTAAATCTAAACATTGTGCTCCTATATTGCTTGTACACATTTCTGGGGCTAGTGATTATGGTTGTTAATTGTAATATAACTGTGGATTCTGGGTTGTAAGAATCACTGAAGACTTTTATACTCTGGCTTGAAGTGTGTTTGTAGGCCAGCATCCCAGATGTGAGAAAAATAAAGTGCTTAAAATTGCATTAGCTCTTCTAATAGTGAGACAGTGTCTAAATCGATCTTAAAAATGTTCAATTTAGCTGAAGTCTTCTTTGTCAAGTAATCAATGTGTTTACTGAATGATAAAAATGGTGTCAAGATGCTAGTAAGACTCAAAGTTATTTGGAAGATGTAATGTGGGCCAGGGAAAATTCACCAATGTGAACTTTACCATCATTAGTCAGAACTGATGATATGCAAGAGAAAAATGGAACATCTGTTTGCATTTTTCCAAAGTATAAGAGTGAGGTAAGTAGTTGACCTCCCGAATAAACACTGAAAAAAAAGTTCGGTAAAAGTGGGCATGAACAACAGATGGTGTCCCCTCCGTTGATGGCTTTGATTCTGATTTGAGAGAGTTTATAAATATTTTAGGAACTGAATTAAAATACAGAAATCACTAAGAAATAACTGGTAGGTAATTATTGACACTTAAACATGATTTGTTCTAGTCTTTGTCTCCTGCCTTTCATTCACAACCTTGTACACACAGGAAAATGTATAAGGCATGGCTTAACTCTGAGCTATTGTTCAGCAAAAGTAGATAACGGATGCTTCCCCCCCCCATTTTGTTATAATGATCACATTAATCGTTATTTAAATTGTGAAAAATAGGCAATGAAAAGAAGGAAGCCTTGAAGAAATGTCCTTGATGCTGAACAAGGCTCATACAAATGGCAACCTATTGAGTGCAGAATAAATGAGGTAATTACCATTCAGTTTTACAGATGGAAAAGCTGAGTCACCAGGAGGTTAAGCGACTTGCCCAAGGTCACAAAAGAAGCTACTAGCATTATTACATAGTTCCTCTTATTCACTTTTATTTCTTCTGTTTTATCTAGTACAGTGAGAAACATTCCAACATATTCTCCACATACAAAGCAAGTTCATTCTTGAAATTTCACATTGACACAAAAACAATGGAAACAAGTTTTGGTCTTTGTATTGCTTTGCTTTGCTTTTTCTCCACATAAATATATTTTACTCTTTATTTCTTTTGTCCTTGTCACTGCAAAAATTGGTTTGTCCCCTTAATGTCACTAAGACAGCAGAGATCAACTAGAATACAGCAGAGTTTTCCACATCAGTGTTTTGGAAAGTGAAAGTATGTTCATGGAAACCCCAATGTAAACAAAACTCTCTTTCTCTTTTGATGACTCATTTAAATAGAAATCACTTTGCAATATATGAATTACAGAAAAGCCAATAAACTAAAATAAAAATAATTTTGATACTATATTACATAAATCTACTAAAATATATATTTTTCTAAGTGGTGAGTATTCTGATTTATAAATTAGATTAACATAAATACTAATTTGGTATGGCAAACACGGGGTAATTAATACTTGGATGCTACTTAATTTCTTATGGACTCTAAAACTGCCTACGTGTTTTAACCTGATGTAAATTATGGTTTTACATAATGTTGTATTTATGGGAACCAATGGGAACCAATCTATTTTGTCATATATAAGTTCACTTCATGGATAAGGATGAAATTATAGCCTTTAAATAGAAGCTGATTCCATCTTTCTATCTCTATAGCTCCTTACATAGATATTTTCCTCTCTCACAAATGTTACCCTAAAACATGTCAAAATTTACCTTCTTCTAACATTCTCCATTACTAGATAACTGTAAATAATTTAAGTTCTATTCTGTGAATGTTACAAAATATGTTCATAGGTATTAAATTTATACACACACATACACACACAGGTCCAATTTGTCACTCTCGTTTCTCTCAGATACTTTTGTCTCTATGGCATGTCAACACACACATAGAGGGTCTAGTCATGTATGTCAAAGGCATACAATATTTCTATAATAACAGTAACGTTTGTATTATAAAGAATCAAAAAAGAATCAGATTTATAGCCAAGCAGGATAAAATTCCACAAACAACATACTGGCTTAATGTAAAATCCTGGTCAGAAGCCAGGACTCTAAGTGTAGGTAGGAATTGCCCTGATACAGTAATTTGTAACTGAAATTAATGTTTTCAGCTCTTTATCTTAAAAACAAAAGCCATTTCTCCCCCATTTCTTGAAATACATTCTCTCTTTCCTTAGCTGCATTTTCTGGTTTGCTTTCTATCCCTGTATCAATTCCCATTTAGTTATTGTTTTGTTTTGTTTTTTCTTGTGAAGTTTTTGTTGCCACTATTGGTTGTTTTCCCATTTGCTTCTTTTCTGATTAGGGGCCCTTAAATATCAGGTTCTGTCTTTTACTTTCTTGCTTCTCTATACAATTTCCATAAACAAGACTATCAAGGATCTTCTGATATTCCTACATCTATACCTCCAGCCAAATTTGGTTGCGTAACACTTCTTGAACACTTTACAAGTGCCTCAAACTCAAAATCTCAGTGACTGAACTTATTCCCTGTGAACCAAAATATTTTACTTTTCCGTGAAATTTATCTGACAGAATGGTATTTGTCATACCAAACTAGTCAGCTTTCCCTAGATTTTGCTACATAAAAAACAACCTCAAATTTATTTGTTCATTTACCCCCCCCAAAAAAAAGCCTGGCTGTTATTACTGACACCTTCCTCTCATATATGCCTCATTCTGAAAATAACTGTAAGTGTTAAAAAAAAAAAAAAAGAGAAGACGACCAAATCAGAAAAGTATTTTTAGAAAAGATGGCTTTTAAGATGCGCATAAAAGTGGATGAATTGGGAATGAAGTTATGGTAGAGAAGGGCCTTTTTCATTTCCTTCAAGATATTTCAATCAGGTACACATGGATAATTTATAGAATTACAGCATTTTCAGTACAAACAAGTATTAAGTAATATTCTCATAAAGTATAAAACTCTTGGGCGCCCAGGTAGCTCAGTTGGTTAAGTGGCTGACTTCAGCACAGGTCATGCTCTCCTGGTCTTGGAATCCAGCCCTGCCTAGGGGCTTCCCCACCGAGCAGGGAGTCGGCTTGTATCCCTCTCCCTCTACCCCTCCCCCTGCTTGCGTGCGCAGTGTGCTCTCTCTCTCAAATAAATAAAACTTTTTTTAAAAATAAAGTACAAAATTCTTCAAAACAGATAAACCACTGATATTAATATATTTAGAAACTTCAGTTTTATTGAGAAAGTAAGACTTTATAATTAGCTCTTTCTCTAAATCTGTTAGTCATCAGTAAAAGTGACATTGAGAAAAAGGGGAAAGGTAGAAAGGAGATAGGAATGGATGAATGGTTAGACAAATATGCTCTGTAAGGTGTACTTGAAATCAATCACTATTAATCTTGTTCAGTTAGGTGAGCAATTGTTTAACTAGACTGCTTTTCTGAACTCACCACTTGCTTCAGCCATTTTTTCTATGTCTTTATTGATTGCCAATGAGGTTGTCATTTTGACTAATGCAT
Source organism: Ailuropoda melanoleuca (assembly GCF_002007445.2). NCBI lineage: Eukaryota > Metazoa > Chordata > Mammalia > Carnivora > Ursidae > Ailuropoda > Ailuropoda melanoleuca. The sequence goes on along the minus strand of NC_048220.1, from coordinate 124,111,955 downwards.
TTATTTAAGGACATCAAGGAATGATGATCTTGTTCCTTTGGCTTGTGGAAAAGTGATGCCCCTCTGGATTTCAGAGAGGAGTTACACAGAAGGAAGATATGGCAAAACAACAACAACAAATTAGATGCAAAATATGCAAGGACAAGGAAGGGGAAAATGGAAATGGAAAAATCATGACATGGCAGAATATATGGAGTTATTCTTTCATTTAAGTTGTATTCATCATTGTCTTGGTTTAATAACGAAGTTTAAATTTATGTTATATCATTTCTTTAAATTCCATCACCTTAGTAAATGTATCCATGGTTCTAACCATGGGAGAAGGGGTGGGTAAAATGTGAATTATGTCATCAGGTCACTGATGGGCCACTCTCTGGAGGCTTTCTGCCTGCCTCCCATTGTGCTCTTCACTACGACAGAGTGATTATGTCACAGTGCAAACCTGATTATTACTTCCCTGCGTACATTGTTCAGTGATAGCCTCCACACTTTCTAACCTGGCAAAAACGTGCCTCAAAATCTTAATTAATCCCATACCTTCCTCTTGTTTTCTATGCTTCCTGCTTTTAAACATTTTTGCCTACAGCTTTTTCATGCCAACAGCCTCCAATCAAGGGTCACCTGAAGTCTTTCCTTTGGCCCAGTCTAAAGCTTTCCCACTTCCTCTTGTCTGTGTTTGATTCTCTGCCAAAGTGCATGTAACGGTGGCTGACAACCTTGCTCTGGCATGCTCTGAATAACTTTGCTTCTCTCGTTTGGGAGTACTTTATTTATTTCTACAAATATCAGGTTCCCAAGTCAGGATTTTGTGCCTGGTCTTCTAGGAGTGATCTGCTGGGTACTAAAAGGGGCTCGAGCTAAAATGGCTAAGAACAGATGGAGGACCAATGGAATATGCAGTGTAGGAGGACAAAGGCTGGCTTTGATAAAATACCAGCAAGGCCAACCTGATCCCATAGCTATCGCCCTGGTGAAAGAAACCAGTAACGAAATAATTTATTTTTATATTAAGAAAATAAGGAAAGAATAATTAGTAAATTGATATATTAGTAAGCCTCTTATAATTACCACAACTGGTTGATGAAAATCTTCTTACCCATCTCTCTGCTCCTCCTCCTGCCCCCTATCTTCTCATCTTTCTCCTCCTCCCCACCTCTTTCTTCCTCCATAATCTCAGCACTATAATAAATTATAATATAGGCCAAAAATAAAAGTGTTTGATAATCTGACACTTTTCTCCAAAAATACATACCAAAATGTACTGAAGTGGAGATACTTATGCTGAATATTCTCAATTTTGATTATAGTCAATCTCCTTTTTAATCTCAAATCATTTCTATGCTCTTCTGTCTGCTGAAAATGTCCTATCACTGCTATTTATTATTATTTTTGTTGTTGTTTTTGACCAATTCAATCTTATCTTTCAGTTAAGGCATCATATTCTCTAGAAAGATTAGCTTAGCTGCTGCTGCTGCTTTTTTTTTTTTTAAGATTTTATATATTTATTTGACAGAGAGCACAAGAGCATAAGCAGGGGGAGCAGCAGAGGGAGAGGGAGAAGCAGGCTCCCCACTGATCAGGGAGCCTGATACAGGACTCGATCCCAGGACCCTGGGATCATGCCCTGAGCAGAAGACAGATGCTTAACCAACTGAGCCCCCCAGGCGCCCTGATTAGCTTAGCTTCTTAACTTCATCAGATAGGCAATCCTCCTTTATGACCCAATAAATTTCTAGATGTAGCTTTATCATTATATTTAACCCACTCTTTTATAATTACTTATTTATATGTCTTTTCTCACAAAGGTAAAGAAATATTTTTGAGAACAAATATTTCTAAAATATTATATTTTGAATCTGGCATGGTACCGGAAATATGTCAATGTTCAAAATGTATATGATGGATGCACAAATATATGAGCTAACAAATTAGTTGAATTAGTATGTATTTAATTATTTGCTTTGGTTTCGGAATCATATTAGATGTCATGAGAAAAACAAAGCGTAACATAATTCCCTGCTCCAAGTTTTCAGGAGGACAGCTGGCATATTGATATTATGTAGCATTGGTATTATATTTCATAACATGTAGCTTAATTTATTGATATATGGATGATGAAAATGAAATTTTATCTCAATGCCCAGCTCCAATGGTGGTAACTTCTCTGAATGGAAAGCCATATAGAGAAGGATTCTAGGCCAGTGCCTGTCACATAATGGTTACTCAGTAAATATTTACTGGATATATTATTGAATGAACAAACTATCTCTTAAATATGATTTTCTCTCTTGATGATGGCATGTCTCTGTTCTCTTTCTCATCATGATTTCTCAAGACATTCTTTGTTGTTCTTGATTAACAAATGGTAGTGGGTCATCTTGGATCCACCAAAATGATAAAACAATGAAATAGAGATCAAGTTCTTTGAAGCTATTCAAGTTTTGAGATACCAGAGTTTGGGCTTTTTGATGGGAGATAAACACAATTATGTTTCTCATTTTGTACTCATGTTACAAAACATATATCCTCTTTCAAATGCTCCCATTAATTGACATACTCTTATTGACAGTATAAAAGAGTTTTCATACCTTAAAAATGGCTATTTTTAGAGGTTCTAACTTTCACCCATGTGATAGTGTGAAACAGTATTTGCATTCTCTTGATTAAGACAGAAATTTGTCAAATTTTCCCCATCGTGTTTCTAGTCTATTCTGAATTCCATAGGCATCGTCTGTGCGTTACAAATCACATGTCTTCTCAGAGTCTAAGGTACCTGCTTGCACTGCTTTATGATGCTACCTGGTGAACTGAACTCTTTATACTAATGTAGTCAAATTAACTAAAGTTTTCCTTCAAGATATTCTCTTTTTACATAATGCTTAAGAAATCTTTTCCTAACCAGATATCATGAAGACAGGCTTCAGTATTTTTCAGCATCATTTTTTAATCTCTCTCTTTTACATTGACATCTTTACTCCACTAGGAATTAGTATTTGTGTGTGATGCGAGATGGGAAGATGGATTTCAGTTGTTTGCTTATTTACTTATTTGTAGATGAATGTGAAGGTGAAAGGTGACCTAAATATATCTTTCACTCAGATTAAATGTTCCAGGGTTAAAATAAAGAGTGAATCAAAGAATATGTATTAGCATAAAATGATAAGAATCTGAATTAATTTAATGGTAATCAGAATTAAAAAAAAATAGTGTGGGAGATACAGGAACTATTACTTAGGAAGAATTAGCCAGACTTTATAGCTGGACAATTTTGTTATTGAATGATTATGTAATGGGAGTAATGTTAGAATAAAATGTAAAACGAAGAGAAGAATTTGGCTGAAGTGATAATAAAGGATTTATCTCTGACCACATTACAACAGATTATTTCAAAAAGGCCCAGGTCCTGGGTGAACATATTAATGCTTTGACTCCTCAGAAGCATATCACCGGCATCCAGTAAATGCTTGCTGAATGAATGTAAATTGTTTAATGAATAAAAGCAGTAAGCCACAGGACAGGATTAATAAAGAGGTCTTATCAGATAGCCAGATATTATTATATTGAGAAACGAAAGTATTGAAAATAATCACCGATATTACCACAAGTCTGGCACGCCTAGAAAACCAGCTAAGATAGGTCTTAGTGTGTGGAGTTAGAACCTTAACCCTAAGCCGTAAGAAAGTATGAAATTTGAATTTCTGTGCTCCTGGTGCCAGGTTAATCTGTGAGTTTAAGTTGACTCTCCTTGCCCTCTAATCTGCTTGATTCTTGCTGAGCCTGAGGCATTCCTGTTCTCAGGCATTATATCTTGTCAGGAGGAGGCCAGGCACCTATAGGTAGGTATTGATCTTAGTGCAAAGAAGAACAGAGAAAATCCTGAATGTGAGGCGGCAGGCAGGCACCCAAGTGGAAACATCAAGGAGAGTTCCAAGGATGTTGGACTGGACATAGGCAGCCATCTAAGGGGATCAATAGTTTAAGAGTTTTTAACATTTCATGTGAAAGCAGATACGACTCACATCATTCTATTAAAAAAATAATAATGAAAGGTAAGTCGAATACTCTAACTCTTCAACTAAAACCAGGCTAATGCAATAATAATCGTTACAATTTATTAACTACGTATTTTTGTCAATACGCTATTCAGTTCTCACACGGCCACACGTAGAGCTGATTACTTAACTCACTTAACTGACATGGAAAATGAGAGGTCAAGTGATTTTTTTTTCCCCCAGATCATTCAAGAGGTAACTGACAGAAGCAAGGATCCAAATTCATGTCCTCCTGCTCCTGAACCCTGTGATTTTATTTCTGAGCTATTTGCCTTCCCACCTGGAGAAGCAACTACAGAGAATACAATTTCTGAGAGGCAGGGAAAGGATTTGCTCACAGAAAACACACCCCTGCCTGCCAAGTGATGCTTAAAATCCCCTTTACAGGGTGTTAAATTCTTTGCTTCCACAGACTGAGATAAGGTTTAAAATGCAAATAAATTTTAGAGAGATAACATTTGGGTGTAAATTCATGAAAAAAAATATAAAATCTTTTTGTGAGCAGATTTGTTTAGGGAATTATGATTATGTGCCACATGGCATAGAAAGGAGGGGGCAGACTGGGGCAAGGGAGGGACAAGGGGACTGTAGCAGATGAGAGATGAAAAACTGGCCCCTCTCGCTCTTATTCTTGTGTGACAGTCTGTCCTGAATTTTGTCCTGTCATGACATTAGGATCTTCAGGAAAATAACAGCAATAACAGCAAGCAAAACAAAACAAAACGTGGTCTTTGATAAACTTGCCTATTTTTGAACTCCGAGAAGGGAATAAAAACAATAATACTTACAAGAAAGGGGATATACTTAATGCTCTGATTTTGATTTCCTAAAAATTGCTACTAAGCCATAATGCTCCCTTCCACCTCCCCCCTCCTCCACAGTCTTCTTTTTAAAAGCTGTGCATTCAACTGTGTTCAGAGAGCCATTTCTACCTGCCAATGTTGTCTCTGGGAAAAGAGGCAAGTTAAAAGAAGGACATTTTGCTGCTCCTGTAATATTAGGAAATGTGCACAGCTGCTACAAATATGCTCCAAGGGTAACATCTGGAAAGAGAGCTCCCCGATTAATTAAATCATTGCCATTTAAGTGCAAATACACATCTTTCCTTACAGCCTTTCTCTCTCCCTCCTCAATCCCCAGCTTATAACTTAAAAAAAAAAAATCATGCTTCAAAGATACCCGCATATTTCCTAAATTTAGAATTTGCCTGAAGTGTGTTTGATTTGAAATTCACATGTATTAAAAAGTATTTAATCTGAAAACTGAAATCATTTTGACGAATTCTCATAGTGCTTTCTTTTAACAGTAAGTAATTAACTGACCCCATGATAAAGAATGGGGGATATTTAATAACCTAAGAAAGTGCCAAGCAATTCCCAGTATAAAAACTTCAGTATTCGGAATGTGCATAGAAATGTCTATGGGAAATTTAATTATCAAACAGGGAGATCTAAAGGGAGGCTAGTTTACATTCAGATAAGTTAGTAAAGAAATCTCTAGGACTCTTTTTTTCCCCCCAAACATACATGTCTCGTCAACCAAAGTGAAAAAACACCACACCTCCACAATGAAGGAAAAAGTAAAATAAAAAACTTCTGTCTGCAGAATTTCAAGAAAATGTTCTAATCAACAGAAAATGGTTCCACATGGAATTTTAACTTTGTCAATTTAAATTATTTCATATTATAGGCTTAATGTAACAGAACAAGCCTTACTTACAATGATGAAAAGATAAAGTAGAAATACAGGACTAGCAAAGTTGATTTCAGAATGAAAGTAACATGAAACATCTCCTCTCTCTCCCTCTCTCTCACACACCGACACACACTCGCTACAAAATAACTGCCATAATATTAGGCTTAAATACATAAGAAAGACCTTAAGTTTCTCCCCGAGCATTTCATTAACCATTGTGCATTGTGAGTTGTCAAAAGATAAAGTATGGGATATGGGTTTCCCCCTCTATCAGAAAGCAGAGCATTCCTATGAAACCTTTTGTAAGTGGGAATCATATAAAGTGAAGAAGCAATTATCACTTCATTAAAGCAAAAATCTTCGATTTCTTTCAGTAAGGAAAAAACAGGTACTAACGTGGGTCTTTCATAAAAGCAAAGTGGTGTAAAGACTTTCAGATAGAGGGCAAAACCTGTATTCCCAAACTCATTGGATTCTGTAACTAATTTTTCAAGGAACTATAAGTACTACCATTTATTGAATATATATTACATGTCAGGTACTGTATTAAGCACTTTGTATATCTCATTTGATTCTCTTGCCACTATATCACTTTATGAGCAAGGTTTTTTTGTTTTGTTTTGTTTTTTTCCCCTTCAGTTTGTAGAAGTGAAATCAAATCCTAAGTGGTTGACCAAGATAGCCAAAGTGGGGGGAAAATGGACCCCATCTCCTTGATTCCCATAACTCCTCTCTTTCCTACTGTGCTCTATTACCTCCAAAAATATAACCTAAATCATAGATCAATATAATATATGCAATCCCTGAAAGGATGTTCACTGGTATTTGTGATCATTTTTTTTTTTTTTAAAAGATTTTATTCATTTGACAGAGATAGAGACAGCCAGCGAGAGAGGGAACACAAGCAGGGGGAGTGGGAGAGGAAGAAGCAGGCTCATAGCAGAGGAGCCTGATGTGGGGCTCGAACCCACAACGCCGGGATCACGCCCTGAGCCGAAGGCAGACGCTCAACCGCTGTGCCACCCAGGCGCCCCTGTGATCATTTTTAAGCACAGTGATAAATCTCATGAAGGAGTTATGGCCATTAGGCCCCACTCGGCACATATAATTTATTATTTGTAATACCTCTATTTTCAGGTGGATTAGCTTATTATCTACACAAGGGATCATAATATAAAGTGGAGGATTACATTAATTATATTGAAATGTACACAGTTTTCCATGCAGTATAAGACCACTATTAACCATCATAGCTGTTCATTTTTGCCAAGTATTTTAACTATTATGTAAATTCATGAGTTTGTTGTTATTTGAATTTTATGACTGCCACAACTGAAATATTTTTTAAAAGTTAAACTTTGTCAAAATTCCATGTTCTGATTTAATGTCAGTATAATGCATTATAAGAGAACTTCGACATAGTTAATACCTGTATTGCAGCATATATGTTTGAGAAAGAATGCAATGTATATTACCTTGTGGCTTTCACAAAATTTTCAGAACCATTTAACATTTGTTTCAGAAAAATGGTTCCCACAGTACTTGGCTTTCTGCTTTTTCACGTAAAAATAATGCACTTGCTTTTTTTTGTCTTTTCCTTTATCAGCCTTGTTCAAACCGACCTTCTGTAAAAGTTATCAACTTTCATGTAGTGTTTGGACTATAAAATTAAAGATTGTTGTTTATCAGATTATTATAAATCAGTAGAGATGAAAGAAGAAACTGGATGCTCTGGTAGCCTTCTCTTTAAATAAAGTATCCTTACTTTATGCTCAGTTCAGTAATTGGGATTTTTTATAGACTGTCCTGAAATTATCAGTCTTATTTAGATTTATTCCTCGATGCTCAGATATGAAAGGTCAATGTAAAATGTATTATATTACCTGATGATTTAGCAAATTTATACCTATTTAAACAATTATGAAGAGATTTGGAAAGGTAGACTTGAGATTTCTGAAAAGAATTGTAACATCAAGGAGAGGAATCTAGCATGTGGAGGTATAATTAAGTTATTATTAGGGACTTTATTATTTATAGCCTTTTGATCCTTTACAAATTAAATTATAGGGTTTCATAAGGCCACCTGCTCTGAAATCAAAAGAAGTAAGAAAAGTAAATTATTGCTCATTTATTAATTATTTTAAGGACCTAATATTTGCCCTATAACCAAATCCTGGCAAAAGACCTTCTTAAATTACTCAGTGGTCTTTAATTCTTGTGTACTTTACGTTGTGGAAGGACTTGAACCTTCATAGTCTGCATCTTTTTTTTTTTTTTAAGATTTTATTTATTTACTTGACAGAGATAGAGACAGCCAGTGAGAGAGGGAACACAAGCAGGGGGAGTGGGAGAGGAAGAAGCAGGCTCATAGCGGAAGAGCCATGTGGGGCTCGATCCCACAACGCCGGGATCACGCCCTGAGCCGAAGGCAGATGCTTAACTGCTGTGCCACCCAGGCGCCCCCATAGTCTGCATCTTAAATTGTTATTGGATTATACAGAATTTGCTATCCTTTATTGATCAAGGAATTGACCATTTATAATTAACGTAATATATGTTTAAATTTATTCTATGCTATGGAGCATCATAAGGTTCTAATATGGCCCCCTAATCTATGCCTTATGTAATTTCCTAGCTATAAGTGTCAGTAGGATTTGTAAACATGATGGAAAATCACTCTGATGATTATGTTATGTTTTATGGCAAAAGGAATTATGGTCTCTAATCAGTTGACTCTGAGTTGATTAAAAAGGATATTATGCTGGGTGGGTAAAATCCTTAAGAGGAGTGAGGTAGATTCTTATGACAGCCTTAAAGAAGCAAGATGCCATTTTTGGAAATCACATGGCAGGGAATGGCAGGCAGCCTCTAGCAGCTAAGAACAGCCCTTTTTGACAGCCAGCAAGGTAACCACTCTTATTTCAGTCCCATCACTGCAAGGAAATAAGTTCTGCCAACAGCTAGTGAGCTTAGAGGAGATCCCAGAGCCTCAGGTGAGCTCAACGATCTGGTTGACACTTTGATATTAGTTTGTGATATCCTCAGCAGAGGACTTAGTCACAGGGTGCTTACAATTGCAACTCGTAGAAGTGTGAGATAGTGAAAGCTGCTGAAATGTGCGGTAATGTGTCACTAGACAAGAGAAACTCAACACAACCCTCTTTTTACTTGAGAGTAGTCTGCCATGATTTAAGTTTTGGTGAAACTTTGAAATATTCAGAAAGAGATGGTATGAGGGGTACCATGTGGGAAATTGTGCCCAATTTTAGCAGACATAGGAGCAAGTTCCCACTGATGGCAGAACACCCTCGCTCTAAAAGAGTCTTGTTAGTCACCATCCAAACTTTAAGAGGTGCATTTTAGGACATGGGAGAAATTAAAACAGCCCCTGACTGGATTCTGTTTGGATTCTACTTCTTATGAAGATACCGAACTTAACATCACTCTGTGTTCCCTCCTCAAGGATCAATGCCTGGAAGAATGACAAAAGGAAAACAAGAAACAGAGAAAATGGTGAACAGAGAAATACCATGAAATGAGAGAAGTCGACGTTGAACTGGTTTGGCTGGAGCAGTCACTTTAAACGGGAGCAGGAGATATCCAGGCTCCAGTCTGGCAGGATAATAAAAGGCAATAAATTATGGAGTCCTGCTGTCTCATGGGCCACCTCCACTGGACCATAATCATTCACATCCCACCCCTGTGTCCAGGCTCCACCATCCCAGCCCCATCTCACCATTGGCTTTGAAAAAACGGTGCCAACCACAATCCACAGCAGTGGCTAGTGCTCTGGTCCATGCGTCTCGTAAGTTAAATCAGGCCATCACCGAACTCCTGTGATTGACGTGGCTGAGAAAAATGGGTGGGGCCGAGTTAACTCTACGTAAATCTGCTTACTGCTCTCTTCTGAACAATTATGACTCTTGAATTAAATCTAAAGTATAGTCCTTCCTAAAGCCACTTCTCTATTGGGAACAAACGATGAAACCTTGATTTGAGGAGTTAGAGTGAGAAATGACTGAAGTTGATTTTGGTGCTTGGGGCTTTTTCAGTTGAGCACCTTTGGCTCCAGTATGAAATTCAGGATAATGAGTATGGCAATCTGGTCTTTTCTGTCATGCGTTGACTGGTGAGTAGTGACGAGTCGCCAATGATGCCACAGGATTATGAAATGATGGGCCTAAATACCAAAATAATTGAGAAGCACAATTACTTCAAAAGAAAAATAATTCTGGATCACAGCCCCTAACAGAAGTACACAGATTAGAAAAAAATACAACCATATACTCTATCATCCATATTGGTATACTTCGGGGAGTTAAATGTTGCTGTTACTCTTATTAATTACACTGGAACGACAGGTATAAAATTGGACAGTCACATGTGAGTTGACTTATAGTGAGTCTACTATTAAATATACTAAAACAGATAAGGGAACTTATGAGCAATATGAAGGGAAAAAATGTTGTATTTTAAAAAAGAAACAAAATGCAACATTAAAACAAATTTACTTGTTGAAATTCAAAAACGGATAGATTGTCTTCTGCATATGAAAGGCTTCTGTAATCAGACCTTACCTTCCAGGTTTTATACCTTATGAAAATTACTTCTAATATACAACATTTTTCTTCATTTGAAAAAAGGATATAATATCTCAGTCTACTGCTTCTTTACTAGGTCATGGGATCTAACTAGAATGTAATAAAATCACTTTGTTTTCATTGCGTTAACATTAATGATTACCTCCTATTTATTGCAAATGTAACAATTTTAAACTTATAGCATTGATATAAGCTTTTTTTTATTTTATTTTATTATATTATGTTAATCACTATACAGTACATCCCCAGATTCCGATGTAAAGTTCGATGCTTCATTAGTTGCGTATAACACCCAGTGCACCATGCAATACGTGCCCTCCTTACTGCCCCTCACCAGTCTATCCCATTCCCCCACCCCCTCCCCTCTGAAGTCTTCAGTTTGTTTCTCATAGTATAAGCTTTTTAAAAGAATAAACTTATATTAAAAAAGAATGAGGCAATTTAAAGTAAATATTAAGTAGATAGTGTAGGTAGAAAAGAAACAATTTCACGTATCTGCCAATTGAATTTTAAATAAACTTCATAAATGAAAATTAAGGAAAAGGAAAGTGCAGACCCCGGAAAGATAACTAACCAAAAAGAAAAAAGAAAAGAAAAGAAACTGCAGCACTGAAAATATAAATTAGCTTACCCTGGGATCCTTGCAAGAAACAGAACAGATTGAAAAAGAAAAGACATATTATAGTGGGTCATTATGTTTATACAAAGAATTTTGTATTTTACCTTGAATATAACGGATATTTTTTAAGTGGGCAAGTAATATATTTAAACGTGCTTCCTGTATAAAGATTATTTTGTAAAAGTATGCAGTAGAAAGTAAAGAACAGGATATGTTAGAGAAGCCAAGACCAACCGGGACACTATGGCAGCGGTGAGAGTGAGGTGTTAAGTGACTGACCTACAGTATTAGCAGAACAGATAAAGACCAGATAAAGAATAAAGACAGCATCCTGGAGGAAGAAACAGATAACTCTTAAGTAGGTAATGGGACAAGAGCCTCCCAGAGAGGATGAAGTCTGACGTGTGTCCCAGGTTTCTGACTTAGATGACTGCTTAAATTATTTTTAGTTTCATTTAAATTCTTAGCCTTTATTCTTATTATGATAGTAAATAAACAATTTTTTTTTCTTGACAACAAATTACATGCCAGGCTGTGTGCTAACCACATTCCCTGAATTACGTCACCTAATTCTCTGAATAGGCGCGTAAATTTGGTGATATCATGGCGCCCATTTTACACAAGAGGAAATGGAGAATTAGCCTGGCTACATAGCTCAGCTGTAGAGAGGGGAGGGGAAACTAGGCTGCCTTGTAAACTGCCTGCTCTACCCCTAAGGATACTGTATACAAACCCAAGCATACAGGAAGACAACGGGGAAGCTGAGGGAGAAAAAAATGACTTTTGTTTGGTTGTAATGAATTGTGGATGTCTGTAAGACATTCATCATGCAGATTTCTAATAGGCAATATTAAAGGAATCAGAGCTGGTTGCTAAGATTTGGGAATTACCAATAAACAGGTGGTCGAAGCAGCTTTGGGTTGGGACGTTTTCAGTGTGTGGCTTGGGAGTGAGCTTCAATAGTAGAATAGTTAAGGCTTTATAGTGTCAAGGATGTAATGGATGTTGAGGCTCTATAATGAAATAGTCATCTGAATTGATGTCACAATCCTCTAAGAATATAACATGACTTCAGATGAAAATCAAGTTACCAAAGACGCCGCTGGAATCCAGTTTTCCAGTAGACAAGAGTATATAGCAAGACGTCACGAAGCTGGGGGAAAGCTATTTTTGCATGAAGCTGGAAGAATAATGTTTTTTGATTTGGCATTTTGATTCCCCCTGCCTCACCCAGCCCCTTGATATTTGAGAGAGAAATACTCATTGTTGTTTGTATTATCACTGCAATTTGGGGGCTGTCTTAAGATAAAGGCTAGGTGACAAATGAGAGAGTCTATAACATCAGTGGGAAAGGACAGCGCCCATGGGGGCTTAGCGATGATGGCAGCCCTAGGATTTACACAGCATGATTACTTGGGCTGATCCCAAAGAAAACTGTCTCCACTTCAAAGACTTTTCTGAGGAATGGTTCTCATTGTAAGAATTCTAATACAGAATTCTTAGCTACTCTATTTAAAACATTTTTAGAATTTTATCACAGTTTATCTTTCAGTACCTAAATTTAAATTTTGGGATAATGCTCATCTCAGCAACTTATTATCTACAGCCAACATACATAAATTAGAACACAAAAGCCCATGCAGCTATTTATTGGATGGGAAAATCTACTAGGTGGGAAAAAATTGAGAATAGAGTGATTGTAAATTATATATTTGTGTGCAAGAACTTAAGTTGGGCAAAATATGTTATTCCATCAGCAAAACTCATGGCATTTATAGATCAGTAAAACATCTTCGAACGTTCTTCAGATATCTGGCTTAGCAAAAACTTGAAAAAGCACTTAGTCATGTATTTTTATACTGGATGGTAAAGCCTATGAATACCACACAAGGCAAATTTCATCTTCATTTTTCTATATCATCTATGTCAGCCCCCATCCATGCTGCACTTATAGAAAATATTACCATTTCTGAATCATAAAAATATTTTGTAAGGAAAGATTATGGATTCTCAAGGCTGTAAAAGACATTAAAGGTCAAGAGCCCATCCACACAAATGGGCAAACTTGTTAAGTGTAGAGTTGTCACGATTACCCATAGTTCTCTAAGGGAACACTAGTCACACTATTGTTGCTCCCTGTGTGAGCCACGGCACGGGCACATTCAGCTCTACCGCTTCCTCACCATCAGCCATGGGGTTAGGGCGCCTTGGAATCATGTCTATAGTAATGAGAAAATTTACTGAGTGTGTTATTTGCTGAATTATGTCCTCCTCCTGTTAAAATTCATATGTTGAAATCCTAATTCACAGTATCTCAGAATGTGACTCTACATATTTATAGATGGGGTCTTTAAGTTAAAATGAGATCATTAGGGTAGGCTCTCATCTGACATGACTGCTGTCCTTATCAGAAGAGAAAATTGGGACACAGGCATGAACAGAGGTCAGAATATGTGAAAACACAGAGAAACAACAAGCCAAGGAGAAAGGCCTCAGAAGAAACCAAACCTTATTAAGGAGGGCACCTATTGCATGGTGCACTGGGTGTTATATGCAAATAATGAATCATGGAACATTACATCAAAAACTAAGGATATACTGTATGGTGACTAACATAACATAATAAAAAATTATTATAAAAAAAAAAAGAAGAAGAAACCAAACCTGCCATACCTTGATCTCAGACTTCTAGTCTCCAGAACTGTGAGAAAGTAAGTTTCTGTTGTTTATGACAGCATCTGAGGCAACCTTAATAAACCAATACAGAGGGAAGAGAGAAACAACCCCTAATACGTTAGTAAGTTCTGTGCATATCCAGTTTTTAACACTGTCTGCCTTGTCAGGGACAACCCAGTTGTCCTTTCATAGAAGACTGATACAAAGTGTTCAAGGAGAGGATTCAAGGCTGCCAAAGGATCTCAGTGTGTCTTCAAATCCTGACTTTTAGTACTATTTTTGCCCCTCATATTTCAGAAGGAGGGTTTGAAAAACAAGCTTAGCATTCCCTGGGGCAAAAGGGGTGGGAAGAAGAAAGAATTTAAATTACCTGCTAATAAGTAAAACTCCTTGGTGTATAAAGCTAAACTTTAAGTTACTAATTCAAAGATTTCCTGTTTAATATTTGATTTCAGAATACACTCCAATTTAGTGTTTAGGGCATTAGGAAAACTTAGAAGCACAGCTTGAATGCATTCTAATTATAAAATTAAAAGATGGGATATTGAACTGCTTAGTATGCCACTTACATACTTTCAAACAATAATGAGGGTTTGAAAATAAGAAGCAGTCTTATAAAATTCAAATGGATGATCGTTGGGTTATGGTAAATACTTGCAAATTGTGATTTCCTTATCTCAACAGTAGTACATAGAATGAGACTATACCAAATATTTGTCTACAGATGTCAACAATGTAGTAAATCTAGCAATCTTTTGAGGGATTATGAAACAGAAAATGGCTAAGTAGTAAAAGAAATAGCATATATTGGTAATTTTTTAATAGAGAAAACATTTCCTCTAGGTACACACTAACTTTTTTTACCTCTCAGTTACTGTATGATTGGGAGAAAGTCCCTCAGTACTATCACACAAACCGTGAGAAATTTGCTGCTCTTGTCCTGACCTAAGAGGGGATGCCCATTGACCAGATGAAGATATGGAGATTAAAACGGCTCCATGAGGGGCACCTGGGTGGTTCAGTTGGTTAAGCGTCTGACTTCGGCTCAGGTCATGATCTCAGGGTCCTGGGATGGAGTCCTGTGTCAGGCTCCCCACTGAGTAGGGAGTCTGCTTGTCCTCTCCCTCTGCCCCTTTCCCTGCTCATGCTCTCTCTCTCTCTTTCTCTCTCTCAAATAAATAAATAAAATCTTAAAAAAAAAACAAATTAAAAATTGCTCCACGAGTTGTTCCTAACTAGGAATCATTATACTACTAATAAACAACAAATTATTTCCCTTAAGTGGGAAAAGTATATATGTCTTTTCAGTTGGAAAAACTATCAGTACAATGTTCTGTGATGCTTTTGGCTCTCAACTATATCCCTGAATCCACGTGAACTAGGCTATTTAAGTGGATTATTGATGAAGGAAGAAAATATATAGTCTATAACAGAGGGAAGGATTGGAAGATATGAGAAATTGTGGATCCCTTTCTATTGACCTCAAGGATTATTCAAAACCTGTGATTAAAAGTGTAAGTGATTTTCAAAGTTTTCTTTTTCTCAAAAACTTCTAAATTTTATAATTTGGCCAACGAAATTTAGAATTGATTAGGAGACATCCCAAAAGAGTACCTCAAATAGTTGGTTGACATTTAATGTTGATATTATGACATACAGTAAAGCGATTTTATTCTTTTCAAAACATGTTCTAGTATTTATGATTGTCTTCACAACAGATTTACTGGATCTAGTTAATATCATTGTTTTATTTCAAATACACGTGGTTTTTATGTTATTTTTCTTTCTCTTTTACAACTTCTAGTTCAAAATGAAATATTACCATTTTAAAAACTGACTTAAGGGGTTCCTGTGTGGCTCAGTTAGTTAAGCGTCTGCCTTCAGCTCAGGTCACGATCCCAGGGTCCTAGGACGGAGCTCTGCATGGAGTTATCTGCTTGGCAGGGAGCTGTCTTCTCCCTTTCCCACTCCCTCTTCCTCTCTTCCCGGCTTGTACTTTCTCTCTCTAAAATAAATAAATAAAATCTTTTAAAAAAGACTTAATAAATAGGTCTAGTGGTTTACTCCCCTTCTTTTCAAGAATCTCACTGAAATGACATATGTCATTATGGATTTTGCTAAACTTCTTTCTAGGCCAAGGTTTTAAAAACATCTCCTAAGGTCTTGGTTCATAACCAAGCAAATAAAGTAGAAGATGGTCTTGTTAAGATGAAAAATACAACAAAAATTCTGTCATCATTAACAAAATAATAACAGTGTTAACAATGAAAGGAGAGGGACACCTGGGTAGTTCAGTCAGTTAAACATCTGCATTAGGCTCAGGTCATGATCTCAAGGTCCTGGGATCGAGCCCTGCATTGGGCTCCCTGTTCAGCGGGGAGTAGGCTTCTCCCTCTCCCCCAGCCCCTCCCCCTCACTCGTGTGCACGCACGCTCTCTCTCTCTCAAAATTAATAAATAAAATCTTTTAAAAAATACAATGGAGAGTTGACATGAATAATTCAAATGCTTGATTTATCTGAGTATATTGGTTTAAGTTCAGTTGGACAGTTTGTCTTCACTCCCCCACCTCCTCAAAACCCCAGTAACGGACCCGAAAGACCTGAAGCTGTTTCCTCTTCCGACTCTTCAAAGAAAAGAATCAGTTAAACCTTATTGGTAAGGGGCTTGAGTTAGATTTGAGGGAAAGAAGGGAAGGGGCACCTGGGGGAGAGGAGAAATGGAAACAATCTGAGAAGAGTATTCTGAATTAAAAGAAGAGTGAGGACAGAGGGAACTCCTGGATGTCCCAGATCACTCAATGCAGATGGATGCAGACTGACAGGTACGCTGAGGAAAATGTGAAAAGCAAACAAACAGAAATTCTGCACCCATCCCCTGGATCCCATGTACGTACTTGATCACAATAAGGTGTACTTTTCTCTTATGGGAATAAACTTGCTACATCGATTAGACCATGAAGGATTACACACTGAAGAAGTAGGAAAATAAAAAGAACTTGATATCAGAATTGGAAAATAAGAAGCCTTCACCACAAGAAATAAGGACAGAGAATGATTTCTAGAAGATGTAAAGCATATTGGACCAGGTTGATGGTCATACTCATCAGAGCTGAGGAATCCACGGTCACATACAAAGATGACAGGATCATAAGAAAGTGTTTGCTCATCAGAATCCACAAACAATTCTACCGTCAGAAACAGAGGCTCTGCAGGCAAGAGAAATATGCAAAATGTCAGAGCCATCTACCATGTTGCCCTACAGCTATCTGAGCAGAGTGGACCTGGGTCCAGAGCAGCAAAGTAGTGACTCCTGAAATAGCATGGCAACAGAAGAGGTGGTTAACTACCACACGTAGAAGATGCAGTCATCAGGGGGTCACTTCCTATAAACAGAATTGAATTTATCATAAATACAGGAAGAAACGACATCCCCATTTGGACTAAGGATTCATACATATTAATTTTGCTTAAAAGTGATTTTAAAATGTGAAGTTAATTTTAAAATATTAACAATTATCACCAAACATCTGAAGAAAATAAACAGCATTTAAGAGTAGCGTGAAAACAGAAGAAATCTCCCTAATAGCCTTATAGGGGAAACATTTAAAAATTAAAATTAGTATAGTCAATATTGAAAGAGATATTGGAGATTTCACACATCAATTTCATCCTTTAGAAAGCACAGTTGCTAAGAAAATGTAAATGTTCTAGGGAAAGGATAATTGCCAAAGCAATTAAATTAAATAAAACATCAGTTGAAGATCAGGATTGAAATGACTGGGGATAAAATTAGGGAATTGGAAATCTTTAATGCAAAAGTTGAAAGGACTTGTGGAATTAATCCTACTTATGATTTCCCCCCATTTATTGGTGATGTGAGAAAAACATGGCAAATTTATTTATCAACTATTAAGTGCCAGCCATGATTCTAGACATTTTATGTACATTTTCACAACATACTGCAAGATTATATCACCCATTTTACAGATGAAAATCCAGAGGCTTAAAAAGACTAATAATTATCTTCAAGTCATTCAAATAGGAAACTGAGCCACCATCTTGCCTCTCTAAATCCTAAAATAAAAATATTTTAACCTGGATCAGGTAAAAATTCTGGGGTCCTGGACGCAAATAACCATTAGAGGTCCAAGCAAGCATACTGTATTGTATTAAAGTACACTTTAATCTGAGGTAGTAATACATTTTCAAAGAGAATCCAAGTCTCTGAAACACAGAAATGTTTCAGATGTAAATGTGACATACATTTCAGAATGAATTCTGACTTGGTTTAATAGCACCTTGATATCTACTATAGCTATATTTGCCAAAACTGGGAATCATAATGAATCATACAAATAAGACAGCATCTATTCTCTTGCTAATGATTATATAACTTCTATTGCTGTCAGTAGTAATTTTGAAGTCATACATTTTCAATGAAAAATCTTTGTGTTACAAGTTTTTATGCAGTACTTGACATGATTTCAGATTTGACAATAGTAATCTTACTATTTTTTACCTTGTTACATCTTTTTGTTAGTTTCATGGCCAGAAGTTAAACTAGAGTGACAGAATGACTATATATTACATATTAAAATTCTAACAATATAATTTTTGTTCCAGTGTTAACTTCACTTTCCATTGACTTTTTTCATTACCCTTCTATTGAACAACAAAAAGTTAGCTTTAGAGTAATCTTTTTTAGACAAATGGAGAGAATTATAAAGTTGGATTATAAAGCTCCAATATAGTCCAACTACTAGTAAATCTATTTAATTTTCTTCGTAGATATTCAATCATGTTTTAGTCATCCAACAAAGAGTGAAGGTCCAAGCAGAAAAAACAAAGTATTGTTTCCCTGTTGTTTCTTTGTCTATCAAAACTGATTTTTAATAAAGAGTATATTTTTCAGAAAATTTTTAGAAATTAGAAAATAAAATACCTGTTCAAAAACATGGAGAAGCTCCAGATTTTCATCAGAAGAGTTTCTGGCTAAATCACAGCACTTGTATTATGCAACTAGTGTGCCTCTTTGCTCTGCTAATGTTATTATATCATCCGCCCCACTTAAAAAGATGGAGAATATACCTTTATTTAGAGAGCACATGGAGACTTTGAAGAGGAATAAAAATGAAATTAATATTTTTTGAAATAAGGTAGAGAGTTGGGCACTACATATTTTTAAATTATATAATTTAACATCCTGAAAGGCAGGCATGAAGGATTCTTATTTTACAGATGAAAAACCAAAACAACGGTGAGTACCTAAGAAAACCAGCTGGTTAGTGGAAGGGCTCAAAAGCTCCAAAACTCATGCCCATCCCAGCTCATTCAGAAGCACTTGATTTTTTTTATGCAATGACTAAAAACTACGGCAGAAATTTTCTTTTGGGGAAAAAGAAGGAAAAAAGAAAACTAAACTATTTTGATTGCAGTTGGTAGAACATTCCTGCTTTCTGCAGATTGGGTGAGTGAATCTCTCCTGTACAAGCAGAATCTGTCAGTCAGCTCTGCTTGAGCACAAGCTTAACAGGCCATAAATGCAAGAGCAGGATCAAGAGAGTAAGGGGGAGAACTGCCATTGACAATCTTAACAAGCTCTGATAATTGATTTATGTAGAAAATCCAATTAGATCTGGCTGACCAGAGCTCCAGTGACATCAGGATGAAGTCCAGTTGTGAGTAGAGATTGTTGTTAGGATACCCATTGGCCAACTGATCAAATATTTAAACCCCTTTTAGTTTCGTTCCCATAATAAAGATACTACCATTACTTCTCCACACATTACAATCCAAGTCCATGGAGAAAGACGTAATAAAGATTTGACTGGCAAAAATAATCCTGCAATTTTGCATACATGTATAAATAAGAGTATGTAATTTTTTTTTCTCAATCAAATGTTTCTGAACAAATTTACATCTTATATCCATTTCTATAGAAAAGGCCTAAAAATCGTCAGAGAGCATTTTCCATGTTGTTCATTTCCTGGTTTGTCACTAGGATTCCATAAAACTTCACCAATTACTGAAAAACTGATATGGCACAGTGGTTAAAAACTACTTGTCCTCCCTAACTTTAAATTGAACATATTTAAGTTGTTACTTTTTTGTTTCTTTTTCCTATTTTGGATATACTATTTTTACATACATTCCTAAGAAAATTCTACATCATAAATACCAAAGTTAATACACACTAAATGAACATTCACACAGACTCAGTTTGATTTTGTTCTTTGACCTGTTAGCGTTACTGGTAGCTGAGTCCCCACATCATGAAGAATGGCATTTAGCGCCATCTTCCATACACGGCTCACATTAATGTTTATCTTAATTAGGCTTTTATACTATGAACTAAAATTTAGTAATACACATATAGTGGATTTCTAGTGAGCTTGGCCAACCACAGACCTAACAGTCAAATTTGGATGTGTCTCCCTATGTGCTCTCGGGCTATTATGCACTTAATAGCAAGAGCAGTGAAATCACCAGAAAGGCAGTTTGCACGGGTGGTATGGAACAATACTTCAGTCTCTTGTCCTTGGTCAGTTCGCTTTCTCATATACCACATTTGCCATTACATTCTTTTTTTTGGTCTGCCAGGTTTATATTTTCTTTAAATGGCTAAAGGAACAACTGAGCAGAATTAATTACATTCTCATCTGGGAGCCATTGTATTTTGTAGCATAAAATCACTTTTTTTTAGATTTGTTTTTCTTATTTAGATGGAAACTCGGTTATTCATGTGTTCACAGGAACCAGTTTAGTGCTTGGCACACGGTCTATGTTTAAGTTAATGAACAAGACGTCTAAGAAAAATATGCCATACATAGGTGTGTCTCTATTTCAGCCCCCAAGAGTGTAAACTACATTGAGAACAAAACACATGGTTTTTGAAATTTTTCTTCCATGGCAGGCGTATGGGGATTGACAAGCAATAAAGTCTCAAATATTTGTTAAGGAAAATACCACAGAATAATTAAATTAATACATGATATTCATGGTCTACAAAAGATCACAAATACTTCAGAAAATTATGCTGTGTGAAAAAATTACTTGGGTTTGGGTCCTGCCATATCAATCTATCATCCACACTTCAGTTTGAGAATTTTCTTCTCTAGGATGTCATTTGCAAAACAGGTTTCAAATATAGTGAAATATTACTCTAATGGTCCTCTTAAAATGTTTTGAAGTCTAAGACTTTTTAATCCCTTCAAACATTCTCCATAAAGCATCTGAAGTTGTTCAGGAGTAGCATTCATACAATGATAAAATATGAAATAGTTGAGCTGCGCGCATAAGCATGTGAGACCATTTTAGAAGAAACTTCACGAACCTGGTGAACCTTTTTATCAAATCAATTCAGTAAAACCTTTTGCTTGTTGAAGCAAAGGGGACTGTCTCCAAGTGTTATTAAGAATTTCACAGAGACTAACGGAAAAAAGCACTGCTGTCTTCATGACCAGATGAGGCTTGGCCCCTTCTTGAGAAAAGCTTACTTAATTCATTCTAGTGGATGAGAAGTAACAGTAAAGTCATTGACTCTGCATCCTAGGCCGCTCAAAAAAGGGAGCTGGCGGGGAAGTGTTCTCTCCCAAAGGAACTTTGTGAGTCATGATCTCTTTCCAAACTAGTGTGAATAACTTAACTGCAAATGGTAGATTATTCTCCTGTGGACTGTGAGTAATAAGCTCTGAGGGGCCTTCAAATTCCCAGGGAAATAGTCACTGGATCTTCAGCATATATCAAAACACAGCAATAGCTAAAAATAATAATAATAAAATAAGATAAAAACTAAACCAGGATGAAAAAAAAATCAGGAGAAAGGGATTGCATTGTTCAGAAAACAGAGTGAAAAAGATAAAGAATAACAATAACAATAAACAATAACAATAACACACCAAATATTTCATTAAACTTTTCCCCCAATATCCCTTCACATGAATTTTGTGGATAATTTGTATAGCTGATGTCATGGAACATGTTTTGGAACATTATTCTGGATCATAATATATGAGACATAGTAGAGAGCCTTTCTATAAAATTAGTATCACAACACTTTGAAAATTTTTAAAACAACTTATTTGACATGCCTGATCTCATCAAATTGATATCAGGTACAACTGAAAAGGAAGAATTCTGGCTAAGGAAATATTTTGCAAGGGGTCTTTTTGTTTGTTTGCTTTGTTTTGTTTTCATATACATGGCATGCCTATTCTAGACACAAAAATTTTGTCTGCATTATAACCCCTGAATTTGCTAGCTGTGCCAAATAAAGCTGACAATATTCTTTTATTTGGACACTATATTGAGACAAAGAATTAAGTATAACAATAAATAAAATAGTATGTGTGTGTGTATATATATAAATATAAATATAATGTGTATATATATATAATGTATTAATTTATTACACTGGTAAATTAACCTCACAATATACAGCTATGGGAATCCACACAGGATATGTGGTACATCTTCAGTGACTAACAGTAACATAATTGTCAAGGTTGTGTAATAGAAACAGGTTTATATAAGTGAAA
Source organism: Ailuropoda melanoleuca (assembly GCF_002007445.2). Taxonomy (NCBI): domain Eukaryota; kingdom Metazoa; phylum Chordata; class Mammalia; order Carnivora; family Ursidae; genus Ailuropoda; species Ailuropoda melanoleuca. Next base: position 124,089,774 of record NC_048220.1, on the reverse strand, counting down.
AAGTCATGATGCAGTAATTCGCTTATGCAAGTCATGTTGTAACATTCTTCCCATTTATTAAAGCTGGTTTTGTCCCAGTTAGAATGAAACTGTGAACTTGAACATCTGAATTCAGTTAATAAAATTCACATAGCTTATACAAAATGAGGAAATAAAATCAGCTGGAACCCCAGAAGCTTTTGGGTCACATGCAGCAGCTTCAACAGTCTGCCCTTTCTCCCAACTGGGGAATTCCAAGGAACCCTTCTGTCAATCTGCTTACATCCCAGCTGGACAGCTTGAGACATGAGCTGATGGCTTAAATGAATTGGCCTTTCTCTAGAGGAGGGCCAGACAGCTGGCAGGGGAGGTCACTGTGCCTTTGACATCAAAGTCAACTAGACCTCTCCTCTCCTCAAATTCCATCCATGTACCTTTGAACCAACTATTATAGTAATATTGACAACAGTGTATTTTGCAGCAGCCACAACAAGATGATAATAAACAATAAACTAAATAAAGTGTCTTTCTGTTAATAAATCAGAGTTCCTACTTAGAATTAATTTAAATCCTGCAGGAAAAAAAGGAGGGAGTAATCTGCTTTGGTCTCTTTAAGATTCTTCCCTCCCTCCTTCCTTCCATTCTTCCTTCCTTCCTACTTCCTTCCTTCCTTCCTTCCTTCCTTCCTTTCTTTCCCTCCTTTCTTTTTCTTTGTTTTCAGCAATTACTTCACTTTTCTGTGATTCTGTGATCAAATAATTACTTCTTTGAACGAAAGCATTCCGTTCTTTGTGCAATCATTTAGAATTCTAATTCACTCAGAAAAGAAAATCCCTTTTGCTTTATGCGTGCAACCTTGCAACTTTGTGACTCTGGAGCCCGTTCTTTGCTGCCTATGCTTTTTGCCTTGATGCAAAAATGAGAGGCAAATTTTAAATTCCTTTCATTTAAGGGGAATAATATAATTTCCAGGTAGGAAATTAGCTGTAACCAAATCTACACATGAACATAAATATGGTTATTACCTTTTTAGCATTATGAATGTAATTCCTGCTTGCCATAGTTTGGTGTTTTACAGTTTATGTAGGATAATGATTCCCTAGACTTTTGGGATTTTGTACCATATAGAAAAATGAGCAGCCAAAGAGTCACATAAAATTGCACTTTTTTCTGGGTGCATATACTAAAAATAAAAGTGATTTTTTTATCACCAATATGTCATAAAAGAAATATTAAAAAAATTAGAAGTAGTGGGGGGCGCCTGGGTAGTGCAGTCATTGAAGCGTCCAACTCTTAATTTTGGCTCAGATCATGATCTCAGGGTAGTGAGATCAAGCCCCGCATCGGCTCCAGGCTCATCAAGGAGTCTGCTTGAGATTCTTTCTCTCCCTCTCCTTCTGCACCCTCCGCCCCCAGCCCATGCACGTTTTCTCATTCTCTCTCTCAAACAAATAAATAAATAAATCTTTAAAAATATTAGAAGTAGCAATTTCAGTATAGTCATAATTTTTCAAATCATGAACGTATAACTTTTTAGAACACATTCTATGTATCATCATCCTTGTTTCTCTAGCTTTGGGGGACACTTCAGCATGGACTGGCACTTCTCCTAAGACAGGAATTTGGGAACCACAGTCTTGGCTTCTCACATAGTCCATAGATAAAGAACATTTTGTACATTACAGCCTTAAATATATACATGCATTACCTGGCATCGTTTATTGAATTTAATTATTGCATAGGAGCTGTTTTTATATTCTGTGCCATAATTATAACTTTTGGAAAGTTATGCAAGCATTGTTGAATAATTTTTACTTTTTCTGTTGCTTAACATATGACTCTATCCTTTCGTTTTTGGGAAAAGTGACTTGCATGATATTATGTTTAAGAAGATTAATATAAATTTAACAAAATTACTCACAGTTACTGCTTTTAATTATTCATTAGGTAAGTAAATCCAAGGAAGAAATAATTGGAGATTTACGATTTACAGCAAGATTTAAACTAAAAATGTTTATTTAGTAAAACTGCTTAATTAGGATGACACATTGAGAAGATACGTCTAAACCTTAACCTCTTTTACACTCTATGAACAACCACTTCTATTATTTTCTTATGGATACTTTCAGTGTTCTTTTGCAGATATAAGCAAAATTTATGTTACATATTTTATACGTTGACCTTTCTCACACACCACTAGAAACTGTAGATCTTATATGCCTATTTTTTTCACTTAATAAAAAATATTTTGAAATATTTGTATATCAGTACCTAGACAATAACTCCATTCTCTTATCAACACAGAATGAAGTATAGCAAGCCTAGAGAGGTATAGCTTTACATATTTCACACAAATGAAGACATCAATTTGATGTTATTATTTGACCACATATATAGCATGCCTTTATCAGCTCAGTGTTTACAGATTGCTTCACTTATTTATTAGTCTAGGAAGGATGTTTTAAAAATAAGATGGTAGGAAGAGATACAATTTGCTTTTGTTCAAGGTGAAAAACAATTACTCATTATATACTTATTTGATATTTCCCATAAACCCCTATTAAATGAATGCTGGAAACAGTGACTCAAGAGGTTTGTAGATCTTGCCAGTAATAATGAATGGGTACAGACATATTATACTGAAAGAAATGGAAATAACTAAGACAAACTAATAGGTTCAAATGCTTTAAATTCCTAAGTGTCATTTTATTTAGACTAATGATTTCACATTTACTCGGAATACATGCCCTGTTTACAAAGCCATTCTGCATTTACACCAATGTTTCATATTAACAGTCCAGAAGAGACAAAAAGTAGCCACCGAGTGGGAAGGATTATAGCTTATTATTTAGGAGTTGAGGCTCTGTGTCTGATACAGTTTAGTTGTATTCCAGGAAAGTCACATACAATCTGTAGGACAGGGAGGAAAAGTGATCCCTTCTAAGCTCCAGTTTCTGATTTGTGAAACAGGGAACCTATTTCGTCACACTGCCATTCTTAAATGAGAAACACGTGTTTATCAAAGAACCTGGAAAATAGTACACATACAAAATAAACTCATGATGATGATGATGAAGAAGAACAGTCCTGACAAGAGGAAAACTATTAACAGAAATAGAATTAAAACTTTAACTAAATTATGTAAGAGGTTTAACCCTCACTTTGAAATAGGCATTTTTAAAAAATTGCACTTAACTCTTAAGTGTATGTTCAATTCAGATAAAAAGTGAATTTCTGTGATACATTTTCAGTCTGAGATTTATATTTTATTGAAGATTTAAGTGGTGATGTTTCTCAATATAATTGAAAGTGTTAGTTTGAAAACATTAATTTTATTAATAGTTCTGATGCTAACTTACGAGAGGTGTTAAATTTTTATAAGGATATAAATTAACTTAAAAATAATAAGATATATATTTCTAAATGTAATAACTCATAAAAATCATACTTATTAGATATATGTGCCTGTGTGTGTGTGTTTGTGTGTGTGTGCGCGTGTAAGGATAGTCCTGAGATTGAAGACTATATGTAACAGAGAAGTTTGAATAAAACAATGTGAGTTTTTGTTAGATGCCTGGGGAGGGTAAAACATTTATTTTAAATCTCAATTATACTATGTATTTTGCTGTGGCTTTAGCATTCTATATTGTATCGAAGCAATTGTAAGGATACAAACCTTAAAGTAGTTTCTTAAATACATACCCAAGAGCATATGACAAAGTGCTTAGAAGTGTGTTGTACTTTTGGGATCATCCAAAGCAACTTCTTACTAGACACGTCTCCGGAGGAAAGGGAAACAAAAGCAAAAATGAACTATTGGGACTTTATCAAGATAAAAAGCTTCTGCACAGTGAAGGATACAACAAAACTAAGGGGCAGCCTACAGAATGGGAAAAGATATTTGCAAATGACATATCTGATAAAGGGCTGGTTAGCATCCAGAATCTAAAAAGAACTTATAAAACTCAACACCTTAAAAAGTAAATAAGAAATGGGCATAAAACATGAATAAATGTTTTTCCAAAGAAGACATGCAGATGGCTAACAGACACATGAAAAGATGTTGAACATGACTCATCATCAGGGAAATACAAATCAAAACCACAGTGAGATATCACCTCACACCTGTCAGGATGGCTAAAATTAGCAATATATGAAACAACAGTTGGTGAGGATGTAGAGAAAGGGGAATCCTCTTACACTGTTGGTGGGAATGCAAATTGGTGCAGTCACTCTGGAAAACAGTATGGAGGTTCCTCAAAATGTTAAAAGTAGAGCTACCCTATGACACAGCAATTGCACTGCTAGGTATTTAAATACCCAAAGGATACAAACATACTGATTCAAAGGGGCACATGCTCCCCAATGTTTATAGCAGCATTATCAACAATAGCCAAATTATGGAAAGAGCCCAAACATCCAACTGATGAATGGATAGAGAAGAGGTAGTGTGTGCATGCACACACACACACACACACACACACACACGGGAATATTACTCAGCCATCTAAAAGAATGAAGTCATGCCACATGTAAGGACGTAGGTGGAGCTAGAGTGTATTATGCTAAGTGAAACAAGTTTGTCAGAGAAAGACAAATACCATATGATTTCACTCACATGTGGAATTTAAGAAACAAAACAGATGAACACAGGGGAAAAGAGAACAAAAAAGAGAGGAAGGCAAATTATAAGAGACTCTTAACTATAGAGAACAAGCTGAGGGTTGCTAGAGGGGAGGTGGGCAGGTTATGGGCTAAATGGGTGATGGGTGTTAAGGAGGGCACTTGTTCTGATGATCACTGGGTGTTGTATGTAAGAGATGAACCACTAAATTCTACTCCTGAAACCAATATTACACTATATGTTAACTAACTAGAATTTAAATAAAAACTTGAAACAAAACAAAATAATGAAGTACTGATTCATACTACAATATAATTAAATCGTGAAAACATTACGCTAAAATGAAGTCAGTTATTAAAAAAACGAAGTGCATTGTACTTTTTAAGTTTGTTTATTTATTTATTTTTTTAGTGATCTCTATACCCAATGTGGGGCTTAAACTCACAACCTCAAGATCAAGAGTCAAATCTTTTGACCGAGCCAGACAGATGCCCCAGAAATATACTGTACTTTAATTTTTAATTTTTAAATTGTATTTATTTTTATTTTAGAGGTGGGGGGGTAGGCAGAGGGAGAGGGAGAATCTTAAGCAGGCTCCACACCCACCATGGAGTCCTATGTGGGGCTTGACCTCAGGATCCTGAGATCATGACCTGAGCCAAAATCAAAACTCAGACGCTTAACCAACTGAGCCACCCAGGTGCCCCAGTACTTTTAATTCATCATTGTGTATGCATGGATTCAGATATTAATCATAAATATCCAAGAAAAATATTTGTTCACTTCTATTATTTTGTATTTTGTAAAAACAAATTAATTATAATAATATTGCTATCTTAACTCTTCCCTCCTTCATTTGCTCCTTCCATTATACAACCTCTGAATCTCACTTCAAGCTCTTTTCTAAACTCCCTAGGTATAATTCTACAATTTATTAGAATTATAACTTCCAGTTAATTTATCTTCATTCTAACTCATGATCTTGCCTTAATGAAGTTCCACTGTTGCATACATTTTCATAAAACTTGTTTGATAAGATTTGGATTGCCATTTTTTAAATAATTGTGATTATTCATATAATTATTTTCTGAAGTGGTGGCATCCTCCAATTATTGATATAGGACTAATCTGTTTTATTATGCTAGAGTGCTCCCTTCAGAAACATCCTAAGTAGAAAAGATAAAGAATGAGTGCAAAGGAGCAACCAGATGGGAACACTGGAAATTTACGTTGGGAGTATTTTATGATGTGTCATACAGCTAGTAGCACTGAAAAATTCAAATATATACTTTCTATTGAAATTATCATACAGTGCCTTTAAGATGGGTTTACTCTTTAACTTTTTGATAGTTGTCTGTTGGATTCTACATTTATCAGAGATTTCACACGCAGAATTATGAGAATGAAGCATCTCATCCCCAGCATTTTCCCCTAGAATTGATTAAGTGATTTGTATTGGGTCTAATCAGAACAACGCTTGAATCAATAGGATTTTATCATTTAAATTTCTACACCAGTTCACATCTCAGTGGAGATGAAGTTGGCCTAGTATATGCTACTTATCTCATTGATTACAACTGAAAACTCTAAACTACATACAGAATACCCGAGGACTCTGAAAAGTAAATAATAGCAGGCAGATTGGAGTGGAAAGTCAAATCTTGATGAATGACAGGTACCACTGTGAGTTTTCTGTTTTTCTTTCCTATATAGCTCTCAGCTTGATTTGAAGGTAGCTAAATCCCAGAATCCCACTTGCAGGTTCAGACAGTAAAAACTCTGAGAGAAACAATCTCTTTCTAACCAAAAATCTGGGGGAAAAGCCTTCTGTGTGATACTGAGGTTTGGGTAAGGGAGGAATTCCTTGTTTTCCTCATATCTCCCTCCTAGCCCAGCCGAAGAAAAGAATCCCTAGTGTTAAAATCTCATTGTTACTGTGTCAGGGATGATGGCAGTGCAGACATGCTGACACCTAATCCTGCCTGGCAAGAAAAAACTAGAAAAAAAGGGAATCCTACGGTCTGAAGAGTGTAGGGGGAAATCCCTGTTGTTCCTATTTTTCTCTTGCTGTTTCCCTCTCAAAGAGAAATCAGTTACATGAATGTCCATGATAGTGCATGTGGTTAAAACCTTGAGCTAAATCAATTTTTCATCTGAAGGTACCAGGAAAAGAGGCCTCGGTGATCGGGAGAGTCTGGAGAGGAAAGAGCAAGGAACCGGAAAATGGGATATGCTAAATCTACACCTGAGCTGACCCAAGTCTCAGGCTTACCCCGAGCTGCGAGTGAACTTAACAGGTCACTAGTAACATATCGGATGCTTTGAGAACTGGACTATAATAAAAGCCACCACTCAAGTCTTCCCCAAAAGATCAATATCCTTGGCCATTAAACAAACTTTACTAAGAGAATTCTTACAAAGTAGCCCTGACAATAACAGCATTAAACTAGAAGTTAATTATTCAAAGATAGCTAGAAAACCCAAATATTTGGAAATTAAACCATGCACCTCTAGATAAACTTTGGATAAAAAAGTAATCCTCAAAAAATATTAGAAAATGCTTTTGACTAAATAACATGACAAACAACACAGCAGAGCCTTGAACAACAGGGGGTTAGAGGTGCTGAGCCTCCGGGCAACTCAAAATCCACTACAACTTTTGACTTTCCAAAAAAATTATTAATAGCCTACTATTGACTGGAAGCATTAACCAATAACATAAACAGCTGAGTAACAAATATTTTGTATATTATATGCATTACATACTGTATTCTTACAATAAAGAGAGCTGGGAAAAAATGTTAGTAAGAAAATCATAGGAAAGAGAAAGTACATTTACAGAACTATACTGTGTTTATGGAAGAAAACCAATGTATAAGCAGACCCACACAGGTCAAACCCGTGTTGTTCAAGGATCAATTGCCTATCAAAATTGCAGGACTTGGGTTTAAAAGGGTGCTTAGATAAAAATGTATACCAGTAAATTTCCATATTAGAAATGAAGAAAGTTCTCAAATCAATGATCTAAGATTTCACCTTAAGCAACTAGTAAAAGAAGAGTAAACTCAATCTAAACCAAGTGTGTGTGTATATACACACACATACATATGTATACATATAGTAAGAGCAAAAATCAAGGACACTGAAAACAAACAAAGAAAAATCATTGGAAATCAAACTGCTTAAATAGCAAGTCATGGCCTTTGACATCATGGAATAACAAAGCAAACAATAAAATCATAATCATACAAGTGAATAAAATGACTGCAAGGGCCACAGAAAGAATAAAGTGATGTTTATTCATTTAGGAGAGTACTGAGAAAGAACTCTCACTGACTGTCACCTTTAAGCTGACATATACAGCATCTCAGCACAGAGAGACTGTGCAGAAGGAAGAAGTCACTTGGACCAGGGGTAGGCTGGAGAATGCAGCACATATAATGTTCCTGAAGCAGGGGAGAGTGTAGTTTGTACAAGAACATTAGGATTAGTCTTACTGAGTGATAAGAATCATGGTACAAGGTAGGGGAATATGCATTTGCTTTTCTATTCAAGAAATACATATTGGGTGCTACTCCATATTCTAGGCGCTGGGATTAGAGTAGTAACAAAAAGTGTCAAAGCAATTACCTTTACCGAGTTTGTAAAATTTATGAGAAGAGCACTAAGCAAACAAATACTAAGTATATAATTTGTCCAATGGTTATGGGCTCTATGGAGAAAGTGAAGTGGTTTAAAGGAGGGGGAGTGTGAGGAAGGGGTGAAGATTGCTATTTAGGGTAAATGGTGAGGGAAGGCTTTTCTGATGAGGTAAACTTTGAGCCAAGAGCAGAAAGAAATGAGAGTTAACCATGAAGGCAACTGGTTGAAAAAGAGTCAAGGCAGAGGAAACAGCAAGTGTCAGTGACTTGTGGTCAGAACATGGTTGGTGTATTTGGGAAGCAGTGAGGAGGTGAATGTGGCTCCAGGAAAGTGAGCCAGAGAAGAAAGGAAGGAAACAGCCAGATCACAAGTGAGCCAACCACGTGGGCCATGCTAAGACCCTGGCTTTTACTCTAACTGTGCAGGATTTCTAGCAGAGAAGTGATACAACCTGAGTTACATTTTAAAAGATGCGTTCTGTCTGTGATGTGAGGAAGAGAGTGGGGGGGGGACTGGGAGTAGAGGAGAAGTGAGGGGGAAAACACATATTGCAATGGGTTCAGTGGAAAATAGAAGGAGAAGTGGAGACAGCTAATTTAAACAACTTATACAATCATTTTGTTGTACAGAGAACAGGCTAGAAGTGGGACAGTAGCTAGAACAGCATGTGGTATGAAAGGAGTGTTTTACTGTTATTTTCAGATAGAAAATATGTCAGTAAGGGGCGCCTGGGTGGCTCAGCGGTTAAGCGTCTGCCTTCGGCTCAAGGCGTGACCCTGGGGTCCTGGGATCAAGCCCAGCATCGGGCTCTCTGCTCCGCTGGGAGCCTGCTTCTTCCTCTCCCACTCCCCCTGCTTGTGTTCCCTCTCTTGCTGGCTGTCTCTCTCTGTCAAAATAAATAAATAGAATCTTTAAAAAAAAAAAAAGAAAGAAAGAAAGAAAGAAAGAAAAGAAAGTATGTCAGTAAATGTGTTTCTTTAGGGAAACTACCCGTAGTTCCAGAAATGCTGATGATGCAGAATTATAAGAGGATCACGGTAGATCAGAGTCCGAGGCCATCAAGAGTGCAGGGCCTGGCTGGAAATATGCGCCTGGGAGTATTTGCTTGGTTACTGGAGGAAGATAGACACAGGTGTCCTGTTTGATACTATGGAGGGAACTCAGGGAATGTCTTTCTATTGCTCCTGTGCTTGTGTTTTCCTTGTAGAACTGGAAATAAGTCCATCTGCTTAGGTTAAAGTACATGGAGGAAATTTTGAAGAACTGAGGCGAGAGGAAATCATATAAAAATTGTTGTTCAGAAAAGTTGGAAAATTTAGTATATATGTAGTTGTAGGTATATAGCTCAGGTTCTGAAATGAATATTCCTAGTTGCATCCTTGCTCCCCCAATTAGTAAATCTCCAACCCAGGGTTAACTATTTAAAATTCCTGCACCTCAGTTTCTTAATGCATCAAATAGGGAGAAAAACTAGTACCTGTATCACAGGTGTTCTGAGGATTAAAAGAGCTATCCCTCTCCCCCACAACACACACACTTTTAGAATAGTTCCTGACATACATCATGTGCTCAAAAGATATTTTTTTTATTATTGTAGTTTTCAGTGTAATAATGCTCATTATTTCTACATATGTTTTCTATGTTCTAAAACAACTTCCAAACTCACTATTTGATTTGATTGGAACCCCTGGAAAAAAATGGAGGTTAAGTTAGTCAGTGTTCTCCAGAGACCCAAGGAACAGGTATCCAGTCCACAGGCGGTCTGGAGGCAGAAATCCTTCTTCCTCAAAGACCTCAGGTATTCTCTTAAGACTTCTCTGAAGCCCACCCATACTAGGGGGGCAAGGGGTAATGTGCTCATTCAAAGTCTGATGATTAAAATGTCAATAAAATCTAAAACACACTTTCGCAGTACATCTAGATTGGTGGTTGACCAAAAACCACATAATGACCTAGTCAAGTATACAAATAAAATTAATCCTCATATGGTGCAACCAGAAAGGAGGCTAGACTCTCTGTCTTCCAGTTCTTATTCTTTACTCTTTTTCTACCGCATGCTCTACAAAGCCAAATCAGAGTATTTGGTATGCAAACTTGGGCTTTCCTATCATTTCACAAAACCACTGCCAGCAAATTTTTTACTTTGACAAAACTTTAATAAAACTATCAGAGAAGGTCAATGTTGTGTGGAAAGGATTTAGAAATTAAAACAAATAAATGACACACACAAATAACTATTAACAAGGAACTCTTATTGATATCATGCAATTCTCACTTCAAACTTAAAAGTTTTAGTATTATTAGTTCTACATTAGAGACAAGGAAGTGGATTTTAGGAAAGGTTATGATATATGCTTTAGCCCACACATGGAGGGTCTGGGCTTCAAAGGCAAAAATATGATTTCAGAGTCTCAGCTCTTTCTATTTTAAAATGCTCTGCCTCCTGGTGGACCTTGAAAATAAGATGCAGGTTTCAGTTCAGGCTTTACCACTAGCTGACCATACTACGTGGCCTATCGCTTGACTGATATAAATCCCAGTTTCCTTCTGTATAATGATAAAAATAACATCTGTCCATCCTGTGTGGTAGGACTTTTTGAGGTCCAGGTGAGAAATTTATGGATAAGTTCCTTCAAACTTTAAAACAGTCTTCATACAGGAGCTCTTAACGATTATTACGGGAAAAAAGATCAGCAACTTCCCCTGGTGTATATTGTTCCGATGAATTATTTTAAAAACGGAGCTACATCACTATTGCTGATCTTGGAGACTCGCATAATTTTAAAAAAGTAGACAGCCGCAGGGCTTTTCAATTTACACTGATTATTGTTACCTCCATCATATATGAAAAAAAGCAAAAATTAGTTTGATTGAAAGTAAAAAAATGTTGACTATTTGATAAGAATTCACGTTTGCACTCAGTAAATTACAACACTGTATTCAATCTCAAAGAAAAATACTAAAAAAACCCACCACATTTTAATTTTAAAAGGCATTTTGTCAGCAGGATGTTTTTACTCTGCTGATACACACCTGCCACATAATACCTGAAGCAGAATTGGACTCATATGATTAATAGATACATCTCACCATCATTTCTATGGGATGGACCTGGAGGGCTCCAGCCATTTGGGATTTATTTAACTTCAGGTCTGTGACAGGCCAGCAAGAGCTAGAGGTACAGAGCAGCTAAAATTACTACAAAATTCTACAACTTACTTGAAGAGATTTTTTTAAAAATAATTTTCATTTCCCCCAAACACAATAACTATATCAGAGACTATTCTTTACATTTGATTCCAAAAATGAAATCCATAAAGTGCTAAATTAACAAAGTCATTCAGCAATAGAAATTATAAGAACATTCTATTATTTGTGGTTAATGATACTTTCTGTGGTCAAAACTTTTTGCCTATGTGAAGAAAATTAATTATTAAATATAATAATCTTATTCCAATTATCTTCCTTAAAATATAATTTAGTCATTTTGATATAGCATTTTCTGGGCTGTGAAAATGAAAAGGTGGTAATATATATTGGAACTCGGTACTTTACTTCATTATTATATTTTCCTTACAAAAATTATATTTTATCTTCTCTGCTATATATTAAACAGAACATTAACTGTATTCAGTTTACACACACACACACACACTCTCTCTTACATTTCCATATAGAATGAAGAAACTACAATGTGATTTAGTTTAGACAACTGAATAAACTCCAACAGTTTAATAAATTTTGGCTTCTTTCAAACTGTGAATTAACAAATAATTGAATTTATTCTTAGTCACTTGCTCATCACTCTTCAAGGGAAAAAAATGTTCCATATGAATGCAGTTGATGTTCTACTCCTACACAAATTCCCCTCTTGATTTTCCTTCATATATTTTATTGTCCTCTCTACACAGAGTGTTCTATATAATTTTAATCTTTTGTTATTGTTATTGTTTTGTTTGTAGTATAGTGAGATTTAGTATTTTATTTATTTATTTTAATTTCTCTTTCTATTTTGGGTAAAAATGCAAATAAAAAGTTCCATCTGATCTTTTCAAAATACTTGCAGTCCTTTTAGAGATGGACTACTTGGAATTCTAGGTTAACACTATATTCACACCTGGTTTCATGTCTTGAGACGGTTGGTGAGTCCTTATCTCTTGGACTTCTCTTTTCCACATTGGTCATGAGTTTTAGTTTCTTGTTTTGCTGTATTTTTGGTATTTTTTTTCTCCAGGCCAGTGACTCACACTAATATATTTTTTAATGGATATCTTCTGATTATTAGAAGGACTATAAAGTCTCTCCCAGCTCCAGCAGAGATAGGACTTACAGGCACTTACAGAGGATACTAATAGAACACATTCACATTCTTGTCATGCTAGAGCTCTTGACTTTTCATGATTTGGTTTTTCTAACTTTATAAATGGTTCAGTAACCAATCTAAAAGTAATCTCTAATTTCAGACTCATAAAATGATTCTTCTATAAAGATACTCAAGTCACATTTATAAAATGCAAATTACATTAATCTTCATCTCTTCTTTCATTAATTTAATTTTAATTTAACTGATGTTTGTTGAGCAACTGTAGCAGGTGATTGGGGTATAAAATTAAATTAAACAGGGTCAGTGCATTTATGGACTGATGCTTTAAAAGTGAATATATACAGATTCTTTTAAAAATGTGGGCGATGATATATATAATTTTTTCTTTTCTCTTTTATTAGATCAATGAGTATTGTCTGGATACTTAGGATATGTTGGATACTATGCTAGTAAAGAACTTGGAATTTAAGAAAAAAGGAAACATGGTTCCCACGTTCAGGAGCAAACAGTGTAGTAGGGAAGGCAAATATAAAGAGACAACTGGAATGTAATATAGGAAATCCAATTAAATATACCTTTTGAGGAATTAGTTTATCAATGTTATAACACGAATGACTTACATTTTATAGAAAATGGGCTTAAAGGCAAACAGTGATGGATATGTGTGCCAGGAAAATCAGTAAGTTATTTAGTAAGTGTTATTCTATCAGTGAGAAAATAATTAATAGAGATTGGGTTGAATGGAAAGTAAGCAATAAAGAAATCCAGGTCACTTTTTGAAGTGTGTGTGGGAAAAGGGTGGGAAAAAGATTGAAGGGAGAAGTGAATTAAGTGAAGTGAGATTTATTTTTAGGCCAAAATCTGTAGGCAAGAATTTGTTGTGGGAAAATATTCCTGGATTTTGAACCCATCATTGCCAGCTCCTAGCTGCACGGCCCTCAGCTTGCTACACAACCACAGTTATATTGTTTTTAGAATGGGAAGAATAATAACCTCTCTTGTGCTGTTGTGAAGAATCATTGAGAGAAAGTAAATAAAAGATTTGGCACAGTCACTGACTCGAGTAAGAACTCAAGAATGGATGGAATAAGAAGAAAGTCAGTGAAGAAGCATTTTGCTCTTTACACTTCAAAACTTCTAATGACCTTCCATATTCACTGGACATAGCAAAAACTTTAGTTTTGTCTTTTATCCCACTTTCCTGTCACTCTTTCTTAACCTACTCCATTTCCACTGACCTGTAGGAGATTTGCTGGACCTAACAGTCCATTTTATGTCAACACATCTGTAATCACATGGGGCTTCTATCTGAATTGTCTTCCCTCCACTTTTCTGCAACACAGACCATTCACCTTGAATTCAACTTGGTTTTCAACAATAAGGTAGTTCTGCAGCCCCCATACTACTTAGAACTCACCATCTCCCTATGTCCTTCCCCAACAGCACCCAAGCACACTTTTATTACAAGCCCTCCATGACTGCATTCCACTGTTTTTTACTTAAATGACTACCTCCCCATTAGTCACTACCTTAAAGATAGCCTAACCATCAAGGCTTACCTAATTTTACAACCTAAGTACCCAACCCAGTACCTAATACATGGTAGGGCTGAACTTGTTCTTTGTAGTAAATAAAGAACTCTGTGTAGATTTGTGCAGCTACAGTTGCAGAAACAAATCAAACAAAAGAACCATACTGCATGAAGTTTACAGAGTTGAGAAGGAAAGCCAAAAGGAACTTGAAGAGTTGCAGCAAATCCAGCAGACAAAGAATCTTCTGCAACAAAAAGCATATCACCTCTCTTGATGACTTCATGCATGTCTAATCCATCAGTGTATCCATAAATTCTAGAGCCTAAATGCATCATCAATCTTTTTTTACTTTACTCCACCTCCGCAGTCATTCTATTTGGGCTATTACAATATCTTTCTATTGTATTTTTCAACTTTTACCTTTACTCATTTGCCTCCAAACAATCGTATCTCCACATATTATGTATCCCTCGCATCTGGGACATTATCTACATTTAGTATGTCTCAATTCCTATTCCATAAATGAATAAATGATCTAATAAAACACATTAAATAATCTATACCTGAGATGGTTTGTGTCTGTACTTGAATATTTTTGTTGCCTCTTTTTTAGTTTGTAGCTAAAAGTTGTTACGCAATTTCCTATAATGCCTCAACTTCTCTAACTAATTTTGTTTTGTCATTGTTCTTGTTCGTCCCCAAAACAAAAAACTTCTCACTCTTTGGTACAATAAGAACACTTGTTCCCCATCAACACACAGTTTATTTAGCATCTGGCTAAAAAGAGCATGTTAGTTTATTTATAAATTATTGAAATTTAATTCAGACCAGTTTGGACTACCAAAAACAAATACTGCATTACATAATTGATGGAGGGATTGAAAAATCTAACAGCAGGGAGTGTGGTGTAGCCACTGGGACTCAATATTAATGGGGACTTGAATTCTCTCGTGACCTCAGCACTCAGACATCGCTCTCTTGACCAACAGAGAAGCTTTCTCTCATGGAGCAATAGGATTTCCAACAGATCCAGAAGTTGCTATTTTAAAACCTTTGCCCTCTATTTGGGAAAATATCAAGGAAATGCTGACCTACGCAATGTCAGAATCATGCAGGAACAAGAGGGTTGTCCAGGTCTCAAATTGTTAGAGGGCTGAAGAGAGCAGTCATCAGAATGGGGGAAAGAGGAAAAATGGTACAGGTGAATGCTGGCTAGGGAACAAAGAGCATGCAGTACAATAAGGGACATATATGAATGTGCTACTGCATTACCTAGTATTAGCTGTGACATCATTGAAAGAGGGTATATTGGCTTTCAAAAAAATATAGGATTAAGCAAACCTGTAAGAGCATAAATGCCATGCCATTGGTATGTGTGTGCTAATGTGTGGATTGAGGGGCTCATTTGTAACAATGAATGGGTAACAAGGAAACGATTCTAATGATATTAAGTAGTAGGTTGAGCTTCGTTATACATGCTAATATTGAGCTCCTCTCACAGACTTTATCTTTGCTCTCCTCTCAAACACACACACACATTCGCTGAGAATAAAACAATACATATTTTTTTAAATGCTGTGTTCTCCATATTATGGGAAGCTGCCTAGAGTATTTATTTGAAAACCTGCATCTATAATTAGATACTTAAACTCAAGAGAAAGCAACGGCATTAACCTTTGCATGCAATAAGTACAAGTTATACTAAGCTACATTTGCATGAAATTTGTTAAAGTCAGTGTGTAGTGAGATAAAATCTTTTTGATGTTGTCAAATAAAAATTAAACCAAAAAAGGCTGATAATGTAAAAAATGGGTAAAAGTGACCAGTAGGTTTTTATTAGAATATTGATTCAAAATAATTTTCTAGTGTGTGGCTATAAAATGCATACTATACGATGTTCTTAATATTTCAGTTTGCATATTTCAGTAGTTCAGGGGTATTAATAGTACATTTGTGCTTCTTTCTTTTGCTTCCAACTATGAGCTTGAGATTGCTTCCTTCAGGGAACTAAAGATCCTTCCCAGAACTTTGCTTTCTCCCCCCTCCATTTTATCACACATCTCATCTTGCTAAGAGACTAAATCCATGTTTAAATGTTAATGTGATAAAAATATATTTATCAGAGAAAGAAAGTGATATCCTTTATTTGAATTCAAATTGATGGAGACATTTCAAATTTTATCTGGCATAAGAGAGCACAGTTTGCAAATATTAAGTTGGAGGAGAATCTCCAGAGCATACTGGTATATGCCAACTGGAGGTTGGATTTAAATAATTAGTGAAATCACCATTTGTGTGCTAGAAATATGATATTTTTACTCTGCATATTACTGCTGCAAAGATCAAATCTAGAAAGCCTGTCTTCCAGGGACTTTAAGATCCACTGCCTTGATTGAACTACAGGGAAATTTTACCTTCAGTTGAGAGTCAAGAGTTGTACTGGTGAAAGTGAATCATTATCTATGAGGAAAAAACTAAATTAACAATCTCCTCATGGAAAAGCAAGACTTACTAATGAGCACAAAACATTAGTCAGAGCCAATTTTTTTTTCTGTTTTTAATCACAGGATGTGGCATAATCTTTTTATATGTTCATGGTATTTTATCTTTGCATGAGGCCACTCAGGATGGGAGGGGTCAGTAATGTGGAACCCTGGGGAACTAGACATACCACATTGCAACTTATCCAGAAGTTTGGAGGTGGAAGGGAAGAGTGTGAAGCATTTCCAACTAAGTAAAACTTTAGATTTTTTGGAGCTATGCAAGATAATCAAGATGGATGAGAAATCTATCAAGTCCTGCCTGCAGCATCTCCTTGGGGCCTGATTATATCAAGAGTGTTTTCAAACTGGAAACACAATGGCCTGCTACCAAATGAATATCAATATTTCCTCAGCTTAACAAAATCAATTTTTTCATAATCCTTGTGGCTTGATGGAAATAGGTATGAAACTTTTTTTATACCAGACTGTCATTTCTAATCATTAGTTATACTGATTTTAAAAAACCCAACTATTACAGTTTGTTCTATATTCCCCACTTATTTCTTTACTTAAATATTGTGTATCACTCCCCATTTGCCATTTACAAAGTGTTAGTTAAATACTCAGCCATACAAATACATCTCCATCCTGCCTTTGCCTCAGTAAGTTGGTATTTGTAGCCAGGCCACTGATTGTTTTTGAGAAAGGTATTGGGAAATAACTTAGAAAAAAAGATAAAGTTTATGGATTTTTTCACTTCCAGACCCTTCTATTTCTATACCATATGTATAATTTTAGCACTCTTTTCTTCCATGACAGTTTGTGACATGAGTCAATCACTACTAGACTCATCACCCCATCCTTGTTTGCTAGCAACATTAGAACAATTGTACTACACAATTGTATTGATCCATAAATAAACGACAGATAGTTTGATTGGCAGTTTTCTGGATCTGTAGAAATTATAAAATGTACCCAAAGATTCCAAAGGTCCCTACCTCACTAGAGAGTAGTTAATCCTCAATAGGATACAAAAAGAAAGTAGAACAAGACCGAAGATTTTGTTAAATTAACAATTAAATCCTTATATCCATATGTTATGATTTTTTAACAGATATGATTATCAGGAGGATGATATGGGTAATATTACTTTTGGGAAAATGACAGTAAGAAACACCTGACCTAAGAAAAGAAAATACTAGTATCTCAATGGTTAAATTCTATGTGTGTACGTGTGCATTCATGTGTATGTGTAATAAATACATACCTATGAACCATGTAGAACTGCTTGTATTTGATACTATTTGAACTCCAAAATGGAAATTTGTATAACTCAACCTAGAGTTGACAAGTCCATAAACGGAAAGAAATTATTTTTTTCCCATTGTTACTCTCATTTCCCTGGCATATGGGAAAGGTTTAAAAATTATTAGTACTCCTAATTCTAAGGAAGTGGCTTAATTCAAATAAAACTGTTAGCAATGCTGTGCCTGACCTTCCCTAGCAGATGATTATTTGTCTTTCCACTAAAAGCAATGGCATCTTGCCAGTTTTGAGAAAAGATTTAGAAATGAATGTTTTATTGCTCTTTTTCATATGGGTTTGTAGATCTGCACTTTTTTTGTTATTATTGGCACCATTACCTAAGTATCACTGCTATTCTGTCTCTATTCTCCAGTCTGTCATCCTGTTCCCCTAAATTAATGTGGTATTAATTTGAGAAAAGTTGAGAAGAATAAGTTTTTCAAACATAAGTTAAATTTGGATTGATTACAGATGTTAGTTTCTGAAACTATTAAAGAAATATGACATTCTTTCAATGAAATCATAGAATGTGAGATTTGGAAGGAACCTATACACCATTTATCTCAAACTTCAAGCAATCCATAAAAGAGAAGATCTAGAAATGACAGGGTTACCCCAAAATCATGAAGCTAATTAATGGTTGACATTTTTCTCACTACTACTTAGGCAAATAAGCTGCCTACCATTTATTTTATTTTTTTTTAATTTTCATTTATTTATTGGGGGGGCAGAGGAAGAGAGAGAGAATCTTTTTTTTTTATCTTTTTTTATTTTATTATGTTAGTCACCATACAGTACATCCCTGGTTTTTGATGTAAAGTTCAATGATTCATTGGTTGCGTATAACACCCAGTGCACCATACAATACATGCCCTCCTTACTACCCATCACCAGCCTATCCCATGCCTACCATTTAAATATATTTTGGAAATTCACATAAATTAGTATTTCCTCAAAAAACTCCAACTTCCCCATGTTGGTCATTTTGGAGTTATATGTTTCAGATTCTTTTGTTTTTTCATCAGAGATCATGTTCCTTCTGTAGCAATGATCAAGTTACTACAATCAAGGTGTTTATTCAGCATCCCATTTACACAGTTTGTCTTCAAGCTGTGCATGTAATATACAGTCTACATATCCCAGTTGCTGCCAAATCACTTCCCAATTGTAGAACTTGCTCAAACGTCCACATGAGCTTGTGGTTAGACATCCCACACTTGCATGTCCCAAGCAGCACTATGTAATGATATTCTGGTTTTGTACAATATTTGAACTCAGAAGTAAAAATGCCTCTGTATTCAGGTCAGATGCACCTAGTATGGGTCTAAATCATTTTATTGAATTTTGCTTTATTGCTTCACAGATATTGTGGTGTTTGTGTGTCTGTGTGTGTGTGTGTGTGTGTGTGTGTTTGTATGGCAATGCTGCATTCAGCAAGTCTATTGGTAACATTTTTCCAACAGCATTCACTCGTTTCATGTCTCTGTATCACATTTTGGTAATTCTCACAATATTTCAAACATTTTCATTCTTTTAATATTTGTGATTGTGATGTGGGATCACTGATCTTTGATGTTACTACTGTAAGTATTTTGGAGCACTACAAACTGCACCCATGTAAAATTGCAAACTTAATTTTAAAATGTTGTGTAGGTTCTGATGGGTCCACCAACTGGCCACTCCCTCCATCTCTTTCCCTCTCCTTGGGCCTCCCTATTCCCTGAGACACAACAATATTGAAATTAGGCCAATCAATAACCCTACAAAGGCTTCTGAGTGGTCAAATGAAAGGAAGAGCTGCACATCTCTCACTTCAAATCAAAAGCTACAGATGACTAAGCCCAGTTCAGGAAGGCATGTCAGAAGTTGAGACAGGCCAAAAGTTAGGTCTCTTCCACCAGTTAGCCAAGTTATGAATGCAAAACTTTAACTTCCTTGAAAGAAGTTAAAAGTGCCACTCCAGTGAATACATGAATGATAAGAGAGTGAAACAGCCTTATTGCTGATACAGAGAAAGTTTTAGTGGTGTGGATAGAAAATCAAACCAGCCGTAATGTTCTCTTAAGCCAAATCCTAATCCAGAGCAAGGCCCTAACTGTGTTCAATTCTATGAAGGTTGAGAGAGGTGAGGAAGATACAGAAGAAAAGCTGAGGCTGACAGAGTTTGGTTCATAAGGTTTAGGAAAGAAGCCATCTCAATAATATAAAAAAGTACAAGATGAAGCAGAAAGAGCTGATGTAGAAACTGCAGCAAGTTATCCAGAAGATCGAGCTCAAATCATTAACAAAGACGGCTACACTAAACAACAGATTTTCAAGGTATACCAAAAAAAAAAAGCCTCTTTTTAAAAGAAGATGCCGTCTAGGATTTTATAGCTGGAGAGGAGAGGTCAATGCCTGGCTTCACAGTTTCAAAGGACAAGCTGACTGTCTTGTTAAGGGTTAATGCAGCTGGTTATTTTAAGTTGAAGCCAATGCTCATTTACCATTCCAGAAATCCTAAGGAACTTATGAATTGTGCTAAATCTCCTCTGCCTGTGCTCTACACATGAAACAAAGCCTACATGTGTGTTTACAACATGGTTTACTAAATATTTTAAGCGCATTGTTGATAGTTAATTCTCAGAAAAAAAAATTTCTTTTAAAATATTATTGCTCATTGATAATATACTGGTAACCCAAGAGCTCTGATGGAGATGTACAGTGAGATCAGTGTTATTTTCATGCCTGCTAATGCAACATCCATTGTGCACCCATGGATCAAGAAGTAATTTTAACTCTAAGTCTTATCATTTAAGAGATACATTTTATAAGGCTATAGCTTCCACACATAGTGATTTGTCTGGTGGGTCTGGGCAAAGAAATTTGAAAACCTTCTGGAATAATTCTAGAAACCACTAAGAACATTCATGGTTCATGGGAAGGGGTTAAAATACCAACATTAACGGGAAGTTGATTCCAGCCCTCATGGGTGACTTGGAGGGGTTCAAGATTTCGGTGGAGGGGTAACTGCAGATGTGGAGGAAATAGTAAGAGAACTACAGTTAGAAACAGAGCCTGAAGATTTGACTAAATTGCTGCAATCTCATGATAAAACTTGAATGGATGGGGAGTTGCTTCTTATGGAGGAGTAAAGTGGTTCTTTGAGATGAAATCCACTCCTGATGAAGATGTTGTGAAGATTGTTCAAGTGACAATGATTGAGAATAGTACATAACCTTAGTTAGTAAAGCAGTGGAAGGGTTTGAGAGGATTGACTCCAATTTTGAAAGAAGTTCTACTGGGGGTAAAATGCTGTCAAACAGCCTTGCATGCTACAGAGAAATCATTTGTGCCAGGATGAGTCAATCAGTGCTGCGAGCTTTACTGTTGTCTTATTTCAAGAAATTGCCCCAGCGACCCCAGCCTTCAGCAACCACCATCCTAATCAGTCAGCAGCCACCCACTTTGCAACAAAACCCTCCACCAGCAAAAAGATGACAACTCACTGAAAGCTGAAATGATTAGTGTTTTTTTAGTAATCATGCATTTTTAAATTATGGGATATACATTTTTTAGACATAATGCTATTGCACACTTAATAGACTATAGCATAGTGAAGGCATAACTTTTATATGCGCTAGGAAACCAAAAAAAAATGTATTTGATTTACTTTATTACAATATATGCTTTATTGTAGTGGTCTGAAACCAAACCCACAATATCTCTGAGGTATGCCTATAGGTGCACTCTCAAATAAGATATTCAACAGGAATCAACAAAAACTTAATGATCATAGGGTTATATCTGCAGAGTAATACATACCTATTATTTATTTTGATAATTGCATTTCAGCTAATGGAAAGAGGGAAGAAGGAAAGAGGAAGCCAGTCTAAAAGTCTCAAATCTTAAGGAAATCATCTTGTCCAACTGGATCTGTTAGGAATCCTGTGTTCATTTCTATCATGCAAGTTATTACTTCTCTCTTCCAGAATGAGGGTATCTTGCTAACATTTTAGAAAATTTGAAAATTCTCTTCTATATAGCCACAGTGTATAAAAACAACAGGTTATTTCATTAAAGAACAACTTCATTTGATTACATTTTTTTTCCAGTCAGTACTCCATTTATCAGTTTGTTGTTCAGAGAAAAGACTTTTCTTTTCTTTTTCTAAATGACAGAAAGGGGGTGGAGGGAGGGAGGGAAGGAGAGAAAGAAGAACATAGGCAAGAACATTCATGATAATATTTTCAACCCATTTTTCAGAATTCTTTTCTTGTCTGGAAATTGGCTGACAAATGAATTAAGTATATCTTAGTTTTAAAGGCAGAAATGTTTCCTCAAGCAAATTTCATTCTTTTCCCTGGAAAAATGGATTACGTCGGCAAATACATTTTTTTT
>NC_048220.1:124066224-124067174 GCF_002007445.2 Ailuropoda melanoleuca | reverse complement strand
TGTGTGTGTGTGTGTGTGTGTGTGTGTTTGTATGGCAATGCTGCATTCAGCAAGTCTATTGGTAACATTTTTCCAACAGCATTCACTCGTTTCATGTCTCTGTATCACATTTTGGTAATTCTCACAATATTTCAAACATTTTCATTATTTTAATATTTGTGATTGTGATGTGGGATCACTGATCTTTGATGTTACTACTGTAAGTATTTTGGAGCACTACAAACTGCACCCATGTAAAATTGCAAACTTAATTTTAAAATGTTGTGTATGTTCTGATGGGTCCACCAACTGGCCACTCCCTCCATCTCTTTCCCTCTCCTTGGGCCTCCCTATTCCCTGAGACACAACAATATTGAAATTAGGCCAATCAATAACCCTACAAAGGCTTCTGAGTGGTCAAATGAAAGGAAGAGCTGCACATCTCTCACTTCAAATCAAAAGCTACAGATGACTAAGCCCAGTTCAGGAAGGCATGTCAGAAGTTGAGACAGGCCAAAAGTTAGGTCTCTTCCACCAGTTAGCCAAGTTATGAATGCAAAACTTTAACTTCCTTGAAAGAAGTTAAAAGTGCCACTCCAGTGAATACATGAATGATAAGAGAGTGAAACAGCCTTATTGCTGATACAGAGAAAGTTTTAGTGGTGTGGATAGAAAATCAAACCAGCCGTAATGTTCTCTTAAGCCAAATCCTAATCCAGAGCAAGGCCCTAACTGTGTTCAATTCTATGAAGGTTGAGAGAGGTGAGGAAGATACAGAAGAAAAGCTGAGGCTGACAGAGTTTGGTTCATAAGGTTTAGGAAAGAAGCCATCTCAATAATATAAAAAAGTACAAGATGAAGCAGAAAGAGCTGATGTAGAAACTGCAGCAAGTTATCCAGAAGATCGAGCTCAAATCATTAACAAAGACGGCTACACTAAACAACAGATTTTCAAGGTATACCAAAAAAAA
>NC_048220.1:124047511-124065397 GCF_002007445.2 Ailuropoda melanoleuca | reverse complement strand
TGTGGGATCACTGATCTTTGATGTTACTACTGTAAGTATTTTGGAGCACTACAAACTGCACCCATGTAAAATTGCAAACTTAATTTTAAAATGTTGTGTAGGTTCTGATGGGTCCACCAACTGGCCACTCCCTCCATCTCTTTCCCTCTCCTTGGGCCTCCCTATTCCCTGAGACACAACAATATTGAAATTAGGCCAATCAATAACCCTACAAAGGCTTCTGAGTGGTCAAATGAAAGGAAGAGCTGCACATCTCTCACTTCAAATCAAAAGCTACAGATGACTAAGCCCAGTTCAGGAAGGCATGTCAGAAGTTGAGACAGGCCAAAAGTTAGGTCTCTTCCACCAGTTAGCCAAGTTATGAATGCAAAACTTTAACTTCCTTGAAAGAAGTTAAAAGTGCCACTCCAGTGAATACATGAATGATAAGAGAGTGAAACAGCCTTATTGCTGATACAGAGAAAGTTTTAGTGGTGTGGATAGAAAATCAAACCAGCCGTAATGTTCTCTTAAGCCAAAGCCTAATCCAGAGCAAGGCCCTAACTGTGTTCAATTCTATGAAGGTTGAGAGAGGTGAGGAAGATACAGAAGAAAAGCTGAAGCTGACAGAGTTTGGTTCATAAGGTTTAGGAAAGAAGCCATCTCAATAATATAAAAAAGTACAAGATGAAGCAGAAAGAGCTGATGTAGAAACTGCAGCAAGTTATCCAGAAGATCGAGCTCAAATCATTAACAAAGACGGCTACACTAAACAACAGATTTTCAAGGTATACCAAAAAAAAGCCTCNTTGAGAGAGGTGAGGAAGATACAGAAGAAAAGCTGAAGCTGACAGAGTTTGGTTCATAAGGTTTAGGAAAGAAGCCATCTCAATAATATAAAAAAGTACAAGATGAAGCAGAAAGAGCTGATGTAGAAACTGCAGCAAGTTATCCAGAAGATCGAGCTCAAATCATTAACAAAGACGGCTACACTAAACAACAGATTTTCAAGGTATACCAAAAAAAAAAAGCCTCTTTTTAAAAGAAGATGCCGTCTAGGATTTTATAGCTGGAGAGGAGAGGTCAATGCCTGGCTTCACAGTTTCAAAGGACAAGCTGACTGTCTTGTTAAGGGTTAATGCAGCTGGTTATTTTAAGTTGAAGCCAATGCTCATTTACCATTCCAGAAATCCTAAGGAACTTATGAATTGTGCTAAATCTCTTCTGCCTGTGCTCTACACATGAAACAAAGCCTACATGTGTGTTTACAACATGGTTTACTAAATATTTTAAGCGCATTGTTGATAGTTAATTCTCAGAAAAAAAAATTTCTTTTAAAATATTATTGCTCATTGATAATATACTGGTAACCCAAGAGCTCTGATGGAGATGTACAGTGAGATCAGTGTTATTTTCATGCCTGCTAATGCAACATCCATTGTGCACCCATGGATCAAGAAGTAATTTTAACTCTAAGTCTTATCATTTAAGAGATACATTTTATAAGGCTATAGCTTCCACACATAGTGATTTGTCAGGTGGGTCTGGGCAAAGAAATTTGAAAACCTTCTGGAATAATTCTAGAAACCATTAAGAACATTCATGGTTCATGGGAAGGGGTTAAAATACCAACATTAACGGGAAGTTGATTCCAGCCCTCATGGGTGACTTGGAGGGGTTCAAGATTTCGGTGGAGGGGTAACTGCAGATGTGGAGGAAATAGTAAGAGAACTACAGTTAGAAACAGAGCCTGAAGATTTGACTAAATTGCTGCAATCTCATGATAAAACTTGAATGGATGGGGAGTTGCTTCTTATGGAGGAGTAAAGTGGTTCTTTGAGATGAAATCCACTCCTGATGAAGATGTTGTGAAGATTGTTCAAGTGACAATGATTGAGAATAGTACATAACCTTAGTTAGTAAAGCAGTGGAAGGGTTTGAGAGGATTGACTCCAATTTTGAAAGAAGTTCTACTGGGGGTAAAATGCTGTCAAACAGCCTTGCATGCTACAGAGAAATCATTTGTGCCAGGATGAGTCAATCAGTGCTGCGAGCTTTACTGTTGTCTTATTTCAAGAAATTGCCCCAGCGACCCCAGCCTTCAGCAACCACCATCCTAATCAGTCAGCAGCCACCCACTTTGCGACAAAACCCTCCACCAGCAAAAAGATGACAACTCACTGAAAGCTGAAATGATTAGTGTTTTTTTAGTAATCATGCATTTTTAAATTATGGGATATACATTTTTTAGACATAATGCTATTGCACACTTAATAGACTATAGCATAGTGAAGGCATAACTTTTATATGCGCTAGGAAACCAAAAAAAAAATGTATTTGATTTACTTTATTACAATATATGCTTTATTGTAGTGGTCTGAAACCAAACCCACAATATCTCTGAGGTATGCCTATAGGTGCACTCTCAAATAAGATATTCAACAGGAATCAACAAAAACTTAATGATCATAGGGTTATATCTGCAGAGTAATACATACCTATTATTTATTTTGATAATTGCATTTCAGCTAATGGAAAGAGGGAAGAAGGAAAGAGGAAGCCAGTCTAAAAGTCTCAAATCTTAAGGAAATCATCTTGTCCAACTGGATCTGTTAGGAATCCTGTGTTCATTTCTATCATGCAAGTTATTACTTCTCTCTTCCAGAATGAGGGTATCTTGCTAACATTTTAGAAAATTTGAAAATTCTCTTCTATATAGCCACAGTGTATAAAAACAACAGGTTATTTCATTAAAGAACAGCTTCATTTGATTACATTTTTTTTCCAGTCAGTACTCCATTTATCAGTTTGTTGTTCAGAGAAAAGACTTTTCTTTTCTTTTTCTAAATGACAGAAAGGGGGTGGAGGGAGGGAGGGAAGGAGAGAAAGAAGAACATAGGCAAGAACATTCATGATAATATTTTCAACCCTTTTCAGAATTCTTTTCTTGTCTGGAAATTGGCTGACAAATGAATTAAGTATATCTTAGTTTTAAAGGCAGAAATGTTTCCTCAAGCAAATTTCATTCTTTTCCCTGGAAAAATGGATTACGTCGGCAAATACATTTTTTTTTCATAATTAAAAACAAAACTTGAAAAATACAGTTGTAATATTAAGACCATGAAAAATAATATTAACTGATCCCATCTAACTGTAAAATTTCCATGAATAATATTCTATATTTGTCACTAAAGAAAAATTTTACTCTTTTCACAATGGTTGCATGGTCCAAATTAGGGTTTTCAACTGTCAGTGCAGGGTGTCTTTTCCTCTGAAAAATAATAACCTTAAAAAGTCTCTGGCCACTTATTTTTAACTCTTTCATAATTAATTCATCAATAACAGCAAGAGTAACAATAAGAGGCAGTTATTTCTTTTAGTGTATAACAGAAAAGAGAATTATTAAAAAAAAAACTATATCTGAGGCTAACTTCTTGATTCATTGAAATTCCCTAATATTTTAGCTCAAACTTATTAACAGTTTCTAAAATAGAGCAAATATTTGAGAGCATTTTGAAAGTATTCTGGTGTTTGAAATAGAAACTCACAAAGAAAGTTCATATGGCCTTTGGGATAATTTGCAGCATATCTCCTTTTGTAAGTCTCTTTTAGGCTCCGACATCACTTTTGTATATTCTAAAAACCAGGATTTCACTTCTGATCCAATGAAAAGGGTTTGGAAAGGTCTCAGACAAGGTAGTCATACCATAAATGAAAGTCAATAGTAATAAAAATGTCATCCATGGTGGCTCCCAAGATTCGTCCTTTGATTCCAAGCACAACAGGACCTTCTAGTATTTGAAGGCACTATCTTTCACTTTGTGAATATTAGAAAATGAACATATCACAGAATCTTCTCCCAAAAAGTTTATATTTAAAAATGGAAGATATAACTTATTCTGTCAATTTTAAGAAGTTGATACCTTCAGAGTCTGCTGTTTTAGAAATCTGCTTGTTTCCTCTTAATTCCAGAAGAGTTGCTCATGTCAGAAGCTGGGTATTTTTACATGGTTCATCTGTACCCCTTTGAAATGTCTTTAACTGCCTTTCATCGAGTGGTTTACAAGCTTTACATTAATTTACCTTTAATTTCATGAATACACATAAAATCAAAGAGATGGTATTTTAGGATTATGGAGTCTAATATTCTTTATTACCCTTTATGAAATAAATGAAGTTGTGTTAGATTCCTGCAGCTGCCATAATAAATTACCACAAATTTGATGGCTTAAGACCACAGAACTTTATTCTCTCAGTTCTGGAAATCAGAAGTCCAAAATCAAGGTGTTGACAGGGTCCTGCTCCCTCCAAATGTTCCAGGGAAGAAGCCATCTTCTTCCAGCATCTGGTGGCTATTCCTATTCTTTGGCTTGTGGCTGTATCACTCCAATCTCTGTCTCCATCTTCACATGGTCTTCTATCAGAAGACTTCTAAAGACATTCATCATTGGATATAAGGGACACTTGTGTAATCCAGGGTCATCTCTTCATATCAAGATCCTTAACTTATTTCATTTACAAGGATTCTTTTTCCAAATAATTTTACATTTACCAGTTTCAGGAATTAGTATGTGGACATATCTTTTGGGAACCACCATTCAACCTATCACATACCAAAGGTAAAATAAAAGAGATACTTGTTTACAGTATCCACTAGTTTTTTTTTTTTTAAGATTTTTTATTTATTTATTTGACAGAGAGAAGAGACATCCAGCGAGAGAGGGAACACAAGCAGGGGGAGTGGGAGAGGAAGAGGCAGGCTCCCAGAGGAGCAGGGAGCCCATGAGGGGCTCAATCCCAGGACCCTGGGATTACGCCCTGGGCCGAAGGCAGACGATTAACGACTGAGCCACCCAGGCACCCCAGTATCCATTAGTTAGACAGAATAACAGATTGAATAACTTTTGAAATATGACTATTCTTTCTGAAAATCCTAACAGATTGTTTCCTTGAGACGAAATTTTGACTTGGCGGAAATGAGTGTGCATTCTCTTCTCATATGATGAACAGACAAAGATGGTTTCCAAATAGTTGTCAGAAAGTTAGGAGTAAATGTCCATATTTGAGAGACTTACACATAGAGCCATGTGTCTTGGGTACATGTATTAGAAAGCAGTAGTCTCAGGCTCAAGCCTAGACTGTATCAACAAATTTTTGAAATAATCAATACTTAATCTTATGGCTCTTTTATCCACATTGCAGGATGACTCATTGATTCAGTCCTTAGGGGTTGACAAAATACAGCCCCCAAGCCAAATCCAGCTCTACCTACCCCTCTTTGTGTATATACCACACATGAATAAAGAATGTTCAATCTTACATTTTTAAATGGTTAAAAAGAATCCAAAAGAAGAATTTAACCAAATTTTCATGCTCATAAACAAAAATTACATTAGAACATAGCCATACTCATTCTTTTACATATTTTCTGTCTTCACACTTAAGTGGAAGAGCTGAATAGTTGCAATAGAGATCCACATAACATCATCAATTTTGCCTCTTGGCATGCAGAGCCTAAAATATTAAGTATCTGGACCTTTGTTCACTGAAAAAGTTTGCTGAGGCCTGTCCTAGATTTTGAACTATTAGATTATTCTCTGGCAGAATGTAAAGTTTTGAGATACTTTGCATTTCATATAATTTACATCAATAAAATAGAACTATCTTCTCTTTTATTTTTTTTATTTTTTTTAAAGATTTTCTTTATTTATTCGANAAGATTTTATTTATTTATTTGACAGAGAGAGAGACAGCCAGCGAGAGAGGGAACATAGGCGGGGGGTGGCAAGAGGAAGAAGCAGGCTCCCAGCGGAGGAGCCTGATGTGGGGCTTGATCCCAGGACTCCAGGATCACGCCCTGAGCTGAAGGCAGACGCTTAACGACTGAGTCACCCAGGCGCCCCCACTTTCCTACTTCTGAAATAATTAGAACTATCAAAAAATGTGTATCATGAGCCTAGATGTTTTTCTTCTTCAATTTGCAAGTACAAATCAAGATAGTGTAAAAAATAAAGTTTCTTACACCAGTAACTTATTTAGAGGTACAGGTAACAAATACCATGTTTTAAATACAATTATTAATTAAAAATATTTGGTAATTTTTGTTACCAAAGTTTAATTTTAATAACTGTATACATTTCTAAGATAAAAAGAGGGAACAAAATATTTTCAAAATTGTTTTATGGAAAAATTTGTAAGAAGAATTAAGTGGTAAGCTCACATTATAATTGGATAATTTATTAATAATTAAGGGCTACTAGAACAAGATCAGTATTGAGTTGTTTTTCTCACATACATAGAAACATTATATATATATATATATATATATATATATATATATCATATATTCCGTGTATTACACAGAAGGCAAATTGCAAAATGTTTGTAGCCAACAGGCATGGTGAGGAAGGTCTAGTTTAAGTTAAAACACATAGATTGGAGACTGGGTTTGAAGGGTATGAAGACACGTCCTAACCCTTACTCCTGCAACTACTCAACTCACTCACTGTAGCATGAAAGCATCCATAGGCAATACATACATAAATGTATTACATACAGTGTGGCTGTATTCCAATAAAACTATGAACACTTAAATTTGAACTTTACATAATTTTCACATGTCATAAGACATCATTTTCTTTTCATTTTTCCCTAATACTTTAAAATGTAAAAAAAAAAAAAAAAGGACTGCACAATAGCCTGTAGAGAGGAGATTTGTGTGTGGGCCTTCTTTTGCCAGCCCCTGGGCTAAAGCTACGTGTAGCAACATCAACTGCTGAGTGAAAAGGATGGTGTATTAGTCCCCCTTCTGCATATTATGCTAAGATAACAAGCTAGAGTCACTACAACAATAAAGTTTGTTTTTCATGCACATCACACAATAGTTGCAGGTCAGCTGCTGTTTTGTAGGAGTTTGCCCTCTTTCCTGAGACTGTGGTTGAAAGATCAGCCCTTACCCTGGTTTGTGACTAAGCAAGAAAAGAAACATGCAATGTCTCATGACATTTCAGCATGGAGAGAGCAAGTCAAAAAGCCAAACCTGACTTCGGGAGGGTAGAAAAGTGCAGGGTAACACTGAAGTCATGTGGAGACAGAAGTGGGTATAGAATTCACCGAAAGGAAACACCATGGATCGTTAGGAACAATAATACAATCTTCCACAATTAATATAGTAGAGGATTTAAGACAAAAAACCAAATAGATCATATCTAGTTATACATGTATTTAGTAAACAATATAAAAATATTAACTATCATAAAATATGATCAACCTCAGTTTTGGGGTTGGGAAGTAAGGAAATGCCCTTGGGAAGAGCAATAGAGTACACACAGTATTAATAATCATCTAATACAGGGGCGCCTGACTAGCTCAGTCAGAAAAGCACAGGACTCTTGATCTCAGGGTTGTGAGTTTGAGTCCCATGTTGGGTGCAGAGATTACTTTAAAAAAATAAATAAATAACCTTAAAAAAATAATTATCTGATACATTAACTTTTATTTTTTGTGGCAAGAGTTCAGAGGCATTTGTTATATCTTTTCTATTTTTAATATTAATAAATAATATAGTAGAGTGAGAAAATGTTACTATGGGAATAGAACAATTAATCAATGTTTTCTTTAGTTCTACATGGTCTCCTATTAAACCAATTGCTATATTTACTGAGTTTACTTTTATATTTTTTCCACAAATTAAAAAAAAAACTGATCATTTGTATTATGTCAAAAAAGGAATAATTTACATCACTCCATAATGAAGACTAACTAAATGCTATGTAGGTGAACTAAAAATGTACTAGAACTAAATTACCTTGACTAAGTTTTTTGAATAGAAGGGTCTCTGATAGCTTTCTCACCATTGCATCCAAGACTGGTTTACAATTTCTAAGAATTAGATATAGAAAAAGCAATTTAATAGGAGTTATTTTTTGTGATTAGCATAGAGGATATCATGAATTCTCATTTGTATTCTCTTTCCATATCATCCTATCCACTATGCCATTTCTCTTAACTGGCCACAAAGAGAGCGTGAGTGGACTCTTCCATGTTACCTTGAAATATGTGTCAACAAAGTTGGGATGTCCTACCAATGCTAAGTGTGCATTTCTTTTCTAATACACAATTTAAAATTCATGATAAAAGCTTCACGGCTATTATTAGCTAGACCATCAGCTTAATATTTAAAATATGTAGTATGTTCTATAATCATCTTTCAAAGCAATATATTCTTCAAAGTTCCTTGAGAAAACTGATTATCCTAGGAGCAAGAATAAATATGTTTTTAAGATCTTGGAAGGAAATTATTCCCTCTGTGATTAAGTCTGGAAATGGCAGTCTGTGGCACTCTCTACTTCAAAACATCAAATCTCAGTTTCCTAAGGTATCCTGAAAGCAGTATGCTAGTGTGATGGGGAGTGGAGGTGTAAAAGCAGACATTTCTTGTACAGGACCAGTTTCACTGCATTTTATACCAACCATTATACTTCTATCTTATAGACTGTATATATGATTTTAAAACTCATGTGTAATAAGAGGCTTTCTTTTTTCTGTTTTCCAGTGGGGTACCTAATGCTCTACCCCTAACTCATCCTACAGGGCGGCTACTCCATTTCCCTTTAGGAGAACTGTTCTCTTAGGAAGAAGCGACCTCTAAGCCTTGCAACATGAGCTGTGGGAATCTAGGCCGGGTCTTACCTCTCCCAAGGATTCACTCAGACCTGCCACTCTATACCCAACTGCACTCAGACTCCATTGCTCATTGTCCCAATGCACTTGGGTTCTCGTCTTTGCATTTGATCTTACTTCACTGCTGTGCTGGAAATCAGCATCTTCATCACTGTGCCAGAACTCAGCATAGCAACTGGCATATTAAAAGTACACGGTGTGCTATAAATATCTGAGAAATAAATGTACGGCTGACCCTTCACCTGAATTTACTACTGTCAACACATCAGTGATGAGAAAATTGTTCAGTGCATGATTTCAAAGCACCATTTCACCTACAACTAAAATTTATTTAAAAATTAGAGTGTGGGGGATATTTTGAATATTATTTAATTTTAAGATTGCCAACAGTTTTCTAATCACTTCATAAATAATCTTAAGATTTAGAAAGCCTTAATTCTTTCAAAAGCATCAATTAATAAACTGTACAAATGTTTAAAAAAATCACTACTTTCTGAAGCAAACATTTAAGAGAATATTTTTCCAAAGAATACTTTCCAAAATCTTATGTTTAATTTATACATAATGTGCCGGGTTCTTACTTGTAGGAAGGCAGTAAAAAGTATGTCTATTCCACCATCCCAGAATGGAAGCTCTGACATATTAAGTCTTATGCTGTGCATGGAATAGTTTTCTTTCTATATGAAAGGGTGTCTTCTGAAACAACAATTTATGTGAATATTAAGATTAGTTTCCTACTTAATTTGGCATCAGATTAAAATATATCTAGAAACTTCATCTATGTATTACTCCATTGGACAAGTGAAACTAGAGTCTGTAGTTACAATTTTAAAAGAAATAACTATTTGAAATATGAATACCTTCTTTCCAGATGTTTAGTTTCGTTGACAACTCTTCAGCTTAAAAACAATAGAAACCTTTCTCCTAACCTTACGATTTTGTAGACTCTGGGATTATTGCATATTTCTGAAGCTTTCTGGATGACTTATTTAGCAGAGGTATATAGCAGAATAGTTCTTGAAGCATAGAAGCTATATCAAAGAGCACCTTCATGTCATACATCTAACCAATATCTTCTTAGTTTTAAGGAAGTAAGAAATTTAAGAGCAAGTTGTGCTAAGACAGTAGGGTCTTAGGAATAATAATTAAATGACCATCATAAAAATATTATTTAGAATATCTTTCCAACTAATATTTCCAACTATTTACATGTTTAACAAAGTTGTTCATTATAGGAATAAAATATATAGTGTGTCATTCGGAGTTACTAAATATTCCCTGTAAGTCAATTTAATAAACAAGAAAATAAAATTAGAAAAATAATTTTCGATGAGAGAAGGGTGTGAATACATGCATAATTCAACGATATATTGATAAATCAAATTTGCGTCTCTCAATAATGAATTGCAAAATGTTTCCAATTACTGTCATGTGTTATGTTAATTGTCAAAATTTTTATAATTAGTGTGGTGTAAATGACTGTGTCTCCATTATGTTGAAACAGTTTCTGGCAAAATAAAGTATTCAGTAATCAGCTTTTTTTCTTTCTTTATTCACCAATTTGTGTAAATAATCCTCACTCATTTGATATTTAATGAAAAATAATCCTGCTGTTTCCTATACACTATATTTTTTTTAAATATCAATTAAAAAAAGGAAAACAAACATCTAAATTGCTTTTTTTGTCTTTCCCATGATTAGCCGTAACTTTGATGGCATCTATTTGGTAGAACATGAGCCACGAATTACATAATTAATTCCACTGTAGATTACCTAAAGATGTCATTTTGTTTGAAAGGGCACATTTTTATTTTCTCTTGTTTCCTAAATGTACCCTGCTTTGATAAACAATTTAGTAACAATGTTATAACAATATTTTCTATATATAATATAGAGTATGCAATTATTTTTAAAAACCAAAATTATACATAAGATTTATTTCAAAATAAGCATGTCTGAGAATTGGGAAAAAGAAATGAGTTGTTAAAATAATGAATCACAGTATGAGAATTAACCTTATTATTTAAAGATTAATGACAATTTTAGATTCAGATATCGCATACCTTTATATCCAAAGAAGCTTGCAAAACCTTGATGAAAAATAACATATGTGTCTATGTGTGTATATAAATATTACCATTCTATATGACAGTGTGTTATTACCACCTTGGCCCAAGACAATCAGATCAAGAGTAATTACAGAACGTAAGCATCTACTAATATTAATCCATCATTGTATGGAGGACATTAGGATCAAGAACCTGTAGGAGAGGAAAACTAATCTTCCCTTTAACCTTCAAGGTTCTTGGCTGAGACTCCCCTTAATGAAAGACAGAGTAGCAGAAGAAAAGCAAACAGAAATTGAATAACCTGTGTACTCCCGTATACATCGCAGATACCCAGAAAAACCAAGTAACCCTCCAAAATCATTCACACCATCATCTCCAAATACCAGCTTCAGCTAACAAGGAAAGATTTGTGAGGGACAGTTATTGCAGCTACCAGGAAAAGCACAGTAAACAAGATTTTTATGCAGATTTATGTCATTGTCTTCTCCATGGACAAGAGTTTCTAGAATCAGTCAGTCATCTTTCTCTTCTTGGCACAGAGAGGGAGACACCCTTATAAATGGGGATTTCCCTTATAAATGTAAATGTCTTTTACAAAAGGGTAACTTCTTAGTTTTCAGAGCTTTTTCTGTGTCTACTTGTGTCTGCTGTTCCTTAAAAATAATCAGCCTAAAATAATCTTTATGCCAAAGAGGCATATTTTGAGGTGGCAAATTCTACTCCTCTCCATACTATGGGAATACACTAGTATTTAAAAACATTTCACTAATATATAATAAAACAAAGAAATCATTGTAATACAATTTTGGAATAGTTATTTCTTCATAAATTATTGGCATATAAATTTTTGATACAGTTATTAATATTTAAAACTGAGTATTTGAGAGTGTAACATGACATTAATGTTGGATCTCCTTTTATAAAATCATTCACTATTGCCTTAATTTAATTTAAAAAATACTGTCTATATTTTTGAAGATATTTAAAGCCAATGGAAAAATTATAGTTCTGAATTTCATTGGAAAGTCTTTGCGCTGAGTTGAAGAGTGTCCTCCAAAAAATCATATTCACCTGGAACCTAAAGTGTGACCTTATTTGGAAATAAAATATTTGCAGATATAATTAGTTAATATGAGTTTATATATATCAGATTAGGATGATATGACTAGTCTCCTTATAAGAAGACCATGTGAAGACACAGAGAGGTCCAAAGGTAGAAGGCTATGTGGACAGCAAAGCCAGAAATTGGAATGTTCTGCTTACAAGCCAAGGGATGCCAGCAATTGCCAGAAACCACCAAAAGCTGGAAAGAAACAAGGAAGGATTCTTTCCCAGAGCCTAAGGAATGAGCATGATTCTGCCAACACCTTGATTTTATGCTCCTAGCCTCCAGAACTCTAAGATAATAAATTTCCATTACAAAACTACTCAATTTGTGGTAATTTGCTATGATAACCCTAGGAAACTAATACAGTCTGCAAATAATATTAAGAAACTATGAATTATCTCTTAAATAAATTGTATTAAAATGGTAATAAAATATATCAACTTCACCACCTAAAATATAGCAATATAACAT
The DNA here is from genome assembly GCF_002007445.2 of Ailuropoda melanoleuca. Lineage (NCBI taxonomy): Eukaryota > Metazoa > Chordata > Mammalia > Carnivora > Ursidae > Ailuropoda > Ailuropoda melanoleuca. The sequence goes on along the minus strand of NC_048220.1, from coordinate 124,053,088 downwards.
AACAATAATGATATTAAACTTAGCCACCTATATTTAACAACACCATGTAATATTGGTTTTGAAAATGAAGATTCATTGCAGATTTGTGACATCTGTGTGCATTTTAACTAAGAATCCCTTCCTTCTATTCCCAGTTTGTTAAATGTTTATCATGAACTGTTTGAATGTTGTCAAGTGCTTTTTCTGAATCTATTATTTTATCACCATTTGTTTATTGCCCCTTTATATTGTTAAGGTCGTGAATTGCATTGATTGACCTTTAAAATTGATAAATCTCATAAACATTATTCTAAAATAAGCCAGACTCAGTAGAATAGACAATGTATCACTGCATTTACTTATATTCCCCAAACAGGCAGAACTAATGTAAGCTATTACAAGTCCAAGTGTGAGACTACCTCTGGAGACAAGGAGACAGTGATTCAGAGAATGCTGGAGACGTTTCTAGTTCTCACTCATGATTTGTGTTCCTTCCTATATGGATGTTACACTTCAAAAAATTAAAATAATTAATGCCTAAGTAAATATGGATTAAACAATTATGGTTTGGGGAAGAGTCAATAAATTCTCACAGAAAATACATAGGTGTTAATGTTTTAGGATACTTTGCCTATGTAAAAATTGCATATTCATTTCCTTATTCATTTCCAAGACATAAATCGCCTAATAGTATTTAATTTTGATTTTTAGGACATGATTAATATTAATAAAATTTTCATTTCCAAAAATGAGAAAAAAAGATTATTCCTTGACATTACAGAGATTACCAGAACAATTTCTCTAGTTCTACATTTGGGAATATTTGCATGAATTTTAAATCAAACTAATTAAATTAATCAATAACATGTTTAACCATTCAATGAATAAAGATTCCTAAATTTTTTGAAGTAAAAAAATCAATCAAAAGGGTTAAAATTACATATTGTTAAGATATGTGAAGTGCTTTTATCCTGGTTTCCCCCTCACTTCTAGCTGTGTGGCATTAGGAATATTGCATGCTCTCTCTGATCCCCTGTTTCTTCTCTTTAAAATTAGGGTAATATTAATGGACATTTCATTCTGTCATAGTGACTGTTCAATGGGGTTATCCATGAAAAATGACAACAGCAGTAGACAGCCTGCCTCATTGTGAATGTCAAATGGATAAGAAATAAATGGAATATTTATTTTTGGTTGTATATTCTCAATCCAGATTGTGACACTATGAATATAACAATGATAATTTTATAAGGAACCATTGATAAACAGGTATCTCAAAAATTTCTCTCAGTCAGTAGTTTGATTGCCCTCATCTTAGAGAATATGAGAGGATAAAGACAATCTTGATGCAGAGGAAATAAAAAAAATAGTTATCACTGATTTTTGGTCTCATTTTTATAGACTCTAACAGTCTTTTTGATTTCTGAAAGTCTTTCCATTCTATTAATACCATGGCACCATTAACAAATACTGAAAGTACAAATTGAATAATCATCACTTTACTTTCATAAATAGGTATTAACCCAATTCTTTAGAATATGAGACTAGCTTAAAACCTTGATTTGCATATTGGGTAGATCTGCATTTTCTTATTTTAATTCCTGTTAAAGTCATCCTTCTAAATGCACAGAAAGAGGAAGATAAAACATTGGGGCTTTGCAGTGCTGGCCAGTATGATGATAATACTAAGGAATTTCTTCCAAGGAACAAGAACCGTTATTTGATATACTTTAAAAAATGTTTCATAATCAAGGTGGCCAAAATATGTCTCAATTTGTCAGAGTGAAAGCTTGGTAGATATGGATTAATGAGCTGCATACAGCATTATTAGTTTAGAAGCTGGAACTAAAAGACTCGTAACTATTTCCAAGAGCAGACAGGATCCCATTAAAAACAACAATCAGAAATTCTGGTACTTTTTCCAATGAATTTGTTATATCTGTTTAAAACTATGATGTTTTTTTATTTCAGTTCTAAAGCAAGATCTACTGACAACAATGCATTGGCTTGGATGACTATAGAATTAATACTAAATTTCAATGAATAATTTATGAAATGTGTTTAACTTTTGTCCAATTAGTCTAATTAAGCAGAAGTTGGACAGAATCTTGAAGTTACTGAATTCCTCTAAGTAAGCTAAGAAAAATATATTAAAACAAAATTCCTTTTAATTGATGAATTTGTGGCAAATATCAGTAAGAAAGATACAGTGATACAAGTTTTATTTTAAAGCTTTTAAAGTATATATACAAACATTTGTAAATATAATACAAAGATTTTCTTATATCTTTTTTCACTGATAGTTCCCAATTTTTAGCATTTAATAACATTTCTTTCATATACAAAAAAAACACACACACATACAATATCATCAGTTGATCTTTTTCTGAATCATTTGAGAGCTTTTAATACTTTAGTGTTTTTCCCCAAAGCAAAGACACTCTCTTACTCATCCCCATATAACCTTCCAAGTGGGGAAATCGGCGTTGAAACAAACTACCACCCAATCCACAGACTCCATTTATATTTTTCCGCTGGTCCCAACAAGGTATTTTTACTTTATGGTTCAGTATTCCATCCAAAAGCACAGGTTACAGTTAATTGTCATTTCTCATTTTCCTCAAAATAGAATTGCTGTTCAGTTTTCTTCCATTTTCATGTCCCCCATTATTTTAAAGAATACAGGCCTGTATTCTATATCAATGCTTTCAACCTGGGTCCATCCAATGTTTCCACAAGGCAAGAGTTCTAATACAGCCATGTTTCTTTTGCAAGAATATCACCAAAATTATGCTGTTCTTCTTGATGCATCACATCTGTGGGTGCCTCTAACCTGTCTCCTCGGAAGTGGTGCTAACTTTAAGCACCTGGACATATTGGTGTTTTTCAAGTCTTTTCACTAAAACATCACCATTTCTCCTTTTGAAATTGAATATTGTTATTGTGGGGAATATTCTAATATTAAGCCAATATACTGTTCTTCAGTTCCTCATTAAAACACCCACCAACCTTGACTTCTATTAACAACTATCATCTAAATCAATAATCACTCTGATAATTGCCAAATATAGATTTTCTATTTTAATCATTGTTTATATATATATTATTTTAATCAATATTTTGCCATAGACCCTTCTTAAATCGGTTATGGGCTGAATTATGCTATCCTAAAATTTTATGTTGAAATCTTAAGCTTCAACATCTCAGAAGGTGACTTTATTTGTGGATAGGATATTTAAAGAGGTAATTTAGTTAAAATGAGTTCATACGGGTGGGTCCTAATCCAATGTTACCAGTGTACATTGGTATACAGACACTGCACACCTGAAAGACCATATGAAGAACCAGGGAGAAGACTGCCATTTACAAATCAAAGACAGAGGCCTCAAAAGAAACCAACCCTTCTAATACCTTATCTTGAACTTCTAACTTCTAGAATCATGAGAAAATAAATTTCTGTTATTTAAACTACCATCTGTAATACCTTGTTATGGCAGTCCTAGCCAATTAATATTTATTTATTTCAGTATCCTATTTTACCCAATGGAATTAAATCCATCGCTATCATTATTTACTTTGATGCTTAAATTTACCAGATGTAGCCAAGGCTGTTCCCTTTCGAATGAACTTTGACATGTCTCCACTGTTCTTTAAACACTTCTTTACTTTCTGGCACAATAAGATCTTCCAGATTCATTTGTACACCAGTCCTGGAACTGGACATTTCTGCAAGAAGTAATGGTCCATTTCAGTGGAGAATGGTAAGCAGAAATTCAGGTCTGGATGTTCAATATAGTCATTTGTTCTAAGTCTTCTCAGCTGGCACAACCAGAAAATACAAGTATATTGCACACACATCATAATCATAATTACAACCATTATTATTTCTAAATCAATTTGTGTATGTATGTTAAAAAGTAGATTTGTATAAAATGGAAGTGAATAGTAACAAGTACAGGAAGGGACGATTGGAAAGGAAGAGGAGGGGAGAGAGAAAAATAGACATAGAACAACTGCTCACTTTTTTTATTTTTTTTAAGAGAAATAAGCCTCATTGAGGTGACAAGTACATGCTTAAGTAGAGTATTTTCTATTCTTATCATACAAAATAGAAAAAAAAAATTGGCCTGGATAATGGTAGGTTTAAATCCTTCTATGGCCATAAAGCGCAGTTCTGGCTCCCTCCTGCAGCTGTCTCCAGTCCCTAGCCCATTATTAACACCTTACTTATTACCACCATTAGTGAGAGGTCTAGTGTTTCTATGATGGTATTAGGTAGTCCAAGGAAAGCTTTGTGGTGGGGTAGTAAGATATTTATTTTGCTTTTTGAAACTTACTGACAGGTAATTAAATAACAATGAGCAGCACCCATTTAAATTGTACAATTTATTGAGTTTGATGTATATAGTCACTCTTAAAATCACTGCCACAATTATGACACACTCAGAAACCCCACCGTAAACTGCCTTTCCTTTCCTTTCTATTTCCTGTGTGCTCTCTGAACTTTCTATTAATACAATTATGCATAGGCCGCCCTGTCGTTTGTACTTTCAGAGTTTCTACCCATCCTGGATAGAATAAGGCTTCCTTGAGGCCCTTCCTCAGGACCTTTCTTAACTGGAACCAGGATCTGCAGTACCTTCAACAGGGTAGCTGAAGAGCTCACCCTCTGTTTATTAGAAATGTCTTATTACTACCCTGCCAGAAATAAAAATTGGTAAGCTTTTATTTCTTTACAAAAGTTTGAGGTATAGTTTTTCACCAGAGCAGAGATTATACATGCATGGGAAAATACAAACCACACACACACACACACACACACACAATATACACATTTACAGTAAAAATGTATGGAGCAAATTCACCATTTATTATTTTCATTTCATTCACTAGAAATTATATTTATTTAAAAATCTATTCCTCATTTTCCCTCTAAAATTAAAACTTCCCCTTCAGGAAGGATTAAATCATATCAGCACTAATAAGAAAAGTCATAAGCTCCCAGAGTTTGGGTATATTGGAAAAAAATCAATGATTTCTCTATATTGCTGAAGACGAAGAGGCCCCAGCCTTTTTCCCTAGCAGCATCTACTTTATAATCTAGGTCAGAGAACTTGTTTACCCACTGGACTACAAAATCTTTTTAATTTGTCCTTTGAGAAATAGGCACTATTAATGCTAAAGAGGCTTAAAAGGCATGGCCCCTTCTCTGTGGATTTCTAAGCGATATGTGAGAGCTGTCCTTCTTAAGCCCAATCTCTCAGATATTTACCTGTTCTAATAATCATTAAATTAACGTTTATTGAGTGCCTACTATGTAAAAGAAATGGTGGCAGGAATAGTAAAATATTATTACTTATCTCACGTTGCTCACAGTTTGGGGAGGAGAACTGAAATAGAGTCCCAAGATTCATGGGAGGAAATAAATATGGAAAAATAGCAATGCTAAATGCTACAGGGAAAACAAATGGTATTAAAAGCTTAGACATACCCGTGAGGATAATTTCCATAGTCTGTCTGTGTCTTTCATATATCATGCTTTCTCTTTGCTTCCTGTCCATTTCTTTCAGTCTTCCATTGGATTAATCAAGCTTTCAA